>NW_003199740.1:0-1580 GCF_000006405.1 Perkinsus marinus ATCC 50983
AACACCGATCCATTATCAGTGTGCACTACTAACGGTGAAGTGCAAAACACCTCAGTAAGATATTGGAATGTCTCTACAATATCATTACTGGTTGGACAGTGTTTTGTAGGTTTAACCACTGCATATCCTGTTGCACTATCTATGATGGTTACAGCATACATCAGAGACTCTCCATTAGAAGATCTATATGGGCCTACTATATCTGCATGTAATTTTGCGAAAGGAACCTCTGTATTGCGTTTCATAATTGAAGAATGCCACTGTTGCCTATCTCCTGCGAATGTTTTTCCCTTCTGACAGGCCTCACATGTTGCTACTGCATGTTTACAATGTTGTTTCAGATTTTTCATATTTACCCAGGGTTTCAACCGCTCATACAATCCTGTAGCACCTTCATGATTATGCAATTCTGTCGTGAATTTATCTGCTTGATCTTCTGGTACAATTACTTTCCCATCATCTGTTTGGGCTAATGTACTTATCCAATGTCTCTGATCGAACAACTCATTCGGTGTAAGAGGATCTACTGCATGTGGATCACCTACTGCCACTACTTCGTCTTTTTCACTTCCCTTGTTAAACAACGATCGAGAAGTAAGTTCTTGTCTTAACATGTATGATGGTACCCTTGACAATTCATCAGCTAGGTTCTCCTCTGATGGTATCCATTCAACTTTGACATCTAATTGATTATATTTAACCGTATCTTCATAGTACTGTAAGCGTGACTCAACAGCTGTCCTGCTGATTCCTTTTACTGGCACCCAATGAGAAGATTGCTTCCGTGCAAGCCATGCTGCCACGCTTTTATCATCAGTTTTGATGGTCACTTCTTTCCTCCTACCTGCCATATTGCTCGCTTTTAAATACATTGTTACTAGTACTAATCCCTTCAGTACTGCATCAAGTTCAGCTACATTGATATGTCGGTGATCATCCTTGGGTCTTATCCAAGATCCATCTTCTGCACGCACCTGCCCTATATACAAGCAAGCACCATAAGCTATCTTGCTTGCATCTACGTACAATATCCATTTCTGTTCAGGTCTCAGAGTCCATAACCCTTGAACAGGGTCACCTTTGTGCTCTAAGTCCTGTTGTATCTTATTACATATGTCAATGATGTATGGAGACACTTCGTCATTTGTCTCTGTGACATCCATGGATACTATACGCGTCAACATGGCACACGTGCTACGAAGCCACCGCGCAATTGGATAATGGGCTACCAACTCACCTACCCACGAGCTTATTTGCTGCTTTGTGACTGAACCCTTTTCATTTCTTTTCAATATAGGTGTTTTGCCTTTCCGCCTCCAAGAACCTTCAGTATCATTATTCATTTGGATACCTAATACTCTCGCTTTTCCTAGCCTCTCTGGTTGTTTTAATGTGAAGTGATTTTTCGCTAAACATTTCTGTATTAATTCAAAATATTTTTCTTCTACCACACCATCATCAATATAGAACTCTACGAGATCTTGAAGACCTTCTTCTCTTAGACAGAACTTTAAGATTTCAGTAAGGCATTTTGGTGCTATGCTTAATCCGAAGGGCATTGATACCATAACCCAATATTC
>NW_003209207.1:0-1957 GCF_000006405.1 Perkinsus marinus ATCC 50983
CACCGGAGATCACTTACAATGGGTCGCCACCAAAAAGCTCGCGAATTCTTACTGTAAGAATCTTACATAATCCAGTTGCAGCATGACGGAGAAATCGAGCAAATAACTTCTCGCTAACAACACGGCGCTTGAGCCACAGACATCACTGATGTCTGATGGCTGATGTCACATCAGCCAATTAACTCGGCCTCTAAGAGGCCGTTGCATGCCCTTGCTCTAAGATAGACAGATAATTCTAGGTATTAAGTTTGTACTGTTAGTCTCTGACTACCATTTGGGACGGTTTCGATCCGTTACCCACAGCTCTAGTAGAGCTGCTCAGAGCAGCCTGCTCTACACTTTCTGCATCGTTAGCAGTAATTGACTCATAAAAAATGAAACCTAATGAAGAGGGACATAGAGGGCTTGAAGCAGTATGAGGGTATCAGCGAACTTCGTTCCTAGTACGAACTTCGTTCAACGGAGTAACTCATTTCTAGTAAGTAACTTCTCGAGGTCGAACAGGATTCCTGTTACAGGAATCCTCGAACTTCTTAGATGAATCCTCGAATCCTCGAGAATCTTTATGCGGCCTTTCACCTCAACCTCTGTCTTTCTATTATCGACCTCGTCTCGAAACAGGAGTCTATCACACCGTATAATTCGTGGACGCCCCACAGGTGACTCTCAAGGCTTCGATCTCTTTCAGGAAGCGCCCTCCTACAAGAAGCTTGATTGAGTTATCACGCACCAATGGTAAGCGATGGATTAAACCTGGAAAATTTATCAAGGGCGAAGACAAGAACTAATCGATCCTGTATATTATCGCGATGACCGCATTGCATGTTCGACGAGCCCCGTTGGCGTACGAAGCTGATGATCATGGGATGTGGTCGAAAGGATAAACAAGTATACGCGATATCAGTCCGCCGAGAAGAATGACCGCGTTGACAATGAACCGTTTGAGTGCTTTTGTGGAATGGGCAAACATGCAACATCACGAATCATGTGGCTCAGTGTAGGACATCGTATTGTTGCTGTCGCTTCCAGGGCCGAAGCCAGAGGTCATGGGAGCAGTCCAGGGAACGCCGCAACGGCGGTCAGCTGGAGAAGTCTCGCCGCTTAGGTCCAGACCCAGTTTGTCTGGTAAGACAGATCATGATGACCTTTGGCATGATTGAGTGTAGCATATTACATTGTCAATCTCGTTTCCAAGAGACATCTAATGCCAAAATACCCCTTGCGGTTTATCCCTCCTCTGAAAGCCCGTGTGTTGTAGCTAGTAAACATGGTGTACCATCGGAGAAGAGGTACCGTCCCCCTCTTATGCGAGGGCAGACGTTCTGACTCTGATATGGCGTCAGTAGACAGTGGCCGTGGAAGGGACTTAGCTACTGTTGACAGTCCTCCTAAACGGAATACCCAGTGACCATCAAGGCCAATGGGTCGCTTGTAGGCCCGCCAGAAGGCCGGCCTGTAGAAATATTCCCTGTGGACACGGCTATTTTGCCACTCTTTGCCACCTTTAAGCCACTTTGCCGTTTTCTCGAGTAATTTTTCCTTTGTCGGAACACCCTGGCCAGAAGGATGTTGAATGTGTTAGCTTACGTCATAAGTGATGACGGAAATGCAGTGTGGCTGCCACACAAGGCGTTTGGACACTGCATGGGAAGTTATCTGCTCCGCTCGATGACGAAAACGTCATCATGTGTGAATAACAAAGAATTATCAGATTCGCAGCTGTCGGAAATTACTGTGGAGGTTTGAAGATTCGATAAGTCTTATTCGCCTGAGCTTAGTCCAGGTGAGGGATGCGACGCATCTGATGCGTCTCTGTGATTGGAACATATATCGAGGGATCCGATGACTCATCGGACTCATCGGCGATGAGAGACGATATATGCCTTTGTACCAGTGTATTCAAGGTATACCACAAACGGTTCGGATAATGGTCTTTGTAAGCCCAAAACAGGGCATT
>NW_003209874.1:0-870 GCF_000006405.1 Perkinsus marinus ATCC 50983
CGTGCGATTCGCCGGGGTTATTATGAATCACCAACAAGGACTAGGCGGAGCCTAGGTTGGTTCTGTATCTAATAAACGCAGCCCTTCCGAAGTCGGGCCTTGACGCATGTATTAGCTCTAGAATTACTACGGTTATCCAAATAGTAATCGATCACCAAATAAACTATAACTGTTTTAATGAGCCATTCGCAGTTTCGCCGTTTAAAGCTTATACTTAGACATGCATGGCTTAATCTTTGAGACAAGCATATGACTACTGGCAGGATCAACCAGGTGATTGCATCAATGCAATGCTTGCGAGCTTCCGATTAAATCCAAGGATATAATCAAAAGTCGTAGCGTGCTCTGATGGTCACTAAATATCGCACGAAGCGATACCCTTGCGATCTCATATCCATCAAAGATGAATAGTCGAAAGCGAGGTCCGGTCTTCCGGTTCACGCCAAGAGTCGCAACAAAAAACACAAAGGGTTTGCATAACTAGTCGTATAAATACAACTGCTATACTAACCTTGGTCTATTGCTGCATCATGCAAATCTTGTATTAGATTTGCGGGTAGGATAAATCCACCCGACTTTCCCACAATGAGCGGGTACTAATACAAAACCCCATGAAAATCAATGATATTTTTCAATATCATGAATCCTTCGAATAAACCGGAATACTCGACGCTGACCGATTTGGCAGCTATCGAATACCCAAAATATATCGAAATGTCAGTCATCCTGATCGCCGCCGGCAGATCAGGAGTGATGTCCAAAAACTCCCAATTTGGGAACTCGGACATCACAACAGTCCTTTCGCAAGAATCAGCCACCCACAATTATATAAAAAATGCAATAATCCGGAAAAACTTCGAAAAAGAACCG
>NW_003208120.1:0-842 GCF_000006405.1 Perkinsus marinus ATCC 50983
TACCCGACTAGAGCCTAATGCTGCTGTAAGCCACTTGCCAGGATTGAACTGACGACCTTCTGCTTACGAAGCAGACGCTCTACCACTAAGCTAAAGTGGCGCACAGATTAAGTATATGAATCAATAATTTTCCTGTCCCGTTCACAGAATGGGCCATCCTGCTCCTGGTTCTCGTACCAGACCAGAAATTTATGGTGCTATAAGCCACTTGCCAGGATTGACCTGACGACCTTCTGCTTACAAAGTAGACGCTCTGCCACTAAGCTAAAGTGGCACACAAAATAATTGCATAAATCAATAATCTTCCTGTATCCTTTGCGGAGTGAGCTGACATGCTCCTGCTTCCCGTATCAGACCAGAGATTTATGGTGCTATCAGCTACTTGCCAGGATTGAACTGACGACCTTCTGCTTACAAAGCAGACGCTCTGCCACTAAGCTAAAGTGGCGCACAAAATAACTGCATAAATCAATAATCTTCCTGTATCCTTTGCGGAGTGAGCAAACCTGCTCCTGCTCCTCATACCCGACTAGAGCCTAATGCTGCTGTAAGCCACTTGCCAGGATTGAACTGACGACCTTCTGCTTACGAAGCAGACGCTCTACCACTAAGCTAAAGTGGCACACACAGTAACTATATGAATCAATAATTTTCCTGTCCCCTTCACAGAATGGGCCATCCTGCTCCTGCTTCTCGTACCAGACCAGAAATTTATGGTGCTATAAGCCACTTGTCAGGATTGGACTGACGACCTTCTGCTCACAGAGCCGACGCTCTGCCACTAAGCTAAAGTGACGCAGAGAATAAGTACATAAATCAACAATCTTTCTGTATCCTTTGCG
>NW_003210269.1:0-1045 GCF_000006405.1 Perkinsus marinus ATCC 50983
CACTTCGGTACCCTCGAACATCGAGTGGTTCCTCTATCTGATGTGTATAAACCAAGATGCTCAGAAGAAGGCCAGGGCCGAAGTTGACGCTCTTGGAAAAGATCCAACCGATAACGACGATCTTGACAAACTACGATACGTCGAAGCATGTGTGTTGGAAACTCTCCGTGTGGGTACAGCATCTTGCCTTATGTATATTGGTATACGTGAGGGATGATTGGCGTCGTATTTATTTAGATGAATAACTCGACCCCTGGTCCTCTCCCTTATCTAACCACAGCGCCCTACACCATTGAGGGGAGAGAACTTGAAGCTGGGACGGTATTGATAATGATGACTGGTGAAGCTATGAAGAGTAAAATCCATGGCGGAGAGGAATTCAGGTAGGGCCTACTGGTTCGAGATCAGTTGCAGGATTCTCCTTTCCAGGCCCGAAGGTTGGTTCGTTCCCGGTACCGGTGATATCGATCGTCAAAGAGCACGAAATCATTGGGCTTTCACTGGGAGTCCCCGTAGATGTCCAGGACAGTATCTCGCTATGAAGGAGTGTATAGTGATGGCTGCAACTATCCTGAGACATTTCGACGAGATCCATCTCAGCGACGGTTGCCATAATGTCGGTGAAAATTCTTTCATCAATCGTATACCTTCAAATTTACGCATAAACATGAAGTCGAGGCAACGCTGATGGTTAATAGTGAAGCCGGCTCTTGAGAACTATCCCTCTTCTCTTTCTTGATTCCAACGCCTCGCAGGTGTTAGAGGAATGTTGAGGACAACTCTTTAGTCCTCTCGTTTCAACTCTTTATTTCTCGAAGCTTGACAACTCTGCTATAGTTGTCGCTTATTCAGACGAGGATTCGTGATTGATCCTGTCTACTTTTCTCTTTCGTATACTCATTATCAGACTTATTGAGAAATAGTCAAGAACTTATGAGACTACAAGATATGTCTGTGACGCGTCCGATATTCGGTTCTGATCTGTGACGTTAATCGGGAAGTCCGTATTTCTGCAGCTCGTTACATTTCGAGTATCTTACGTACT
>NW_003215938.1:0-962 GCF_000006405.1 Perkinsus marinus ATCC 50983
TGATCGTTTTTGCGGTTCCTAATATACCGCTGGAGCGAAGGTCATCAAGATCAGAGCCTTGTCCAGCTCGAACAATCAGATTTTGAAGTTCTTCTCTGAATTAAGATGCTACTTAAGAGTTGTTGGCGTGATGCGACTGACACATCTTGGCAACCCACTTAGCAACCTCGCCCCCAGCGGCTATCCTCGGGAGTGAAACATCATATTGATGCTCAAAACTGCCAGATCCAAAGCTCAGCCTCTTAGAGTTCCGTAGCTGACCTTGTGGAACTGGTGCGAGCTGTATAGCCTCAACTGACAGCGACATGGCATCAAGACGATGCACTACATGATAGGAGACTAGCACGTTCGTGCTCGTCGGAGCTTTGCAGTATACTGGACTCGCCGAGGTCTCTCGCCAGTAGAGCCAAATCGTCTGTTGCTAGAGAGAAAAGATTGAGCGGTGAGCCCGAATGATGAGCAGGAAAGACTTGCAGCCTTGCTGTTATCCTCTATTCCGATGTTCACATCATTCCTATCGTTATCGTCGCTAATTTTAGGTATCGGATCCGTGAGAGTGATCCGCGAGCAATCCAAGCCGTGTGTTCGAGCGATTTCTCGACACCGCTGCTCACATTGATCAAATAGCCTGCTTCAACAATGATACATGGTGTCACTCACTTCGTTGAGGGCCAGCTTCACGGTAGCTCTCGAAAAATATGGCGAGTTCTGATCCGTCATGGGTATCTGAGCACCATACGCAAAGACAGACATAGACCCTGAGGTGGATAAGACATTGATATGCCCCACGTCGTATACGATATGAATTTGACCAGGCGCTACAGAAAGGGCAAAGCCTCCATGTCGAGGGTTAAACGCATTGAGAAAGTACCTCCTGTAACCTAGAACATATCGAGTTTCTTGCGACACTACTCTCTCAGTATGGGAGCCTCATACTGGGCAGATGTAATTCCTACCTCGCC
>NW_003209882.1:0-1144 GCF_000006405.1 Perkinsus marinus ATCC 50983
CGAGATTCGAACTCGAGTCGCTGGATTCAAAGTCCAGAGTGCTATCACTACACTATAGAATCACGAAATGCAATTAGAGAAACTATTTCTGTACTAACATTGTTCAAAAGCCGAGTCCCACAGTAGTTCTTGCAGACTCCGCGGGGTGTCAAAAGCGATCTGTGTGTTTTGCATCTCGTTGTTGTTGTGTTGGCTACCGACCTCTCAGCCGCTCTCCACCCTCACTCGTCCCGTCGTGCGGTATTGCGTGCTCTGTTCCCAGCCTTGGCCAGTACCCGCGCCTTCAGATGACCGGATGTGATGACTTCCGCCTTCCCACCCGACCTTAGTGGCACCTTGGGATGGACAGCTGATCACCGGTCAGGCCGCGACACGACACCCAATTCACACAAATCTCACCCCCGCATGGGTTACAGGCGATCGCAACTCACCCAGCTTGTACCGAATCAATCAACATACTGACATTAGGTATATTTCTCGGGCGTTTGACCGGGGAGTGGTAACAGTTGTGTGGTGCTTAGAGAAGTGTCCCTTAGAGACTGAACGCAGTGTGTCGACAGTCTCATAGACTGTCGACACGGGGGGGCCCTATCGAGATTCGAACTCGAGTCGCTGGATTCAAAGTCCAGAGTGCTAACCACTACACTATAGAACCACGAAATGCAATTAGAGAAACTATTTCCGTACTAACATTGTTCAAAAGCCGAGTCCCACAGTAGTTCCTGCAGACTCCGCGGGGTGTCAAAAGCGATCTGTGTGTTTTGCATCTCGTTGTTGCTGTGTTGGCTACCGACCTCTCAGCCGCTCTCCACCCTCACTGGTCCCATCGTGCGGTATTGCCTGCTCTGTTCCCAGCCTTGGCCAGTACCCGCGCCTTCAGATGATCGGATGTGATGACTTCCGCCTTCCCACCCGACCTTAGTGGCACCTTGGGATGGACAGCTGATCACCGGTCAGGCCGCGACACGACACCCAATTCACACAAATCTCACCCCCGCATAGGTTACAGGCGATCGCAACTCACCCAGCTTATACAGAATCAATCAACATACTGACATTAGCTATATTTCTCGGGCGTTTGACCGGGGAGTGGTAACAGTTGTGTGGTGCTTAGAGAAGTGCCCCTTAGAGACTGAACGCAGTG
>NW_003210761.1:0-1902 GCF_000006405.1 Perkinsus marinus ATCC 50983
ACCCCGGCCCGATTCGAACGGACAACCTTCTTATCTGGAGTCAGATGCGCTATCGTTGCGGCACAGGGCCAAGCCGATGTTGTTCAGCATCCTCGAAAGGAAGCATGCAGGTGAGTATTTTGTATTTTCCTACAACTCGTAGTCTACTATATGATCCCGGCCCGATTCAAACGGACACCCTTCTGATCTGGAGTCAGATGCGCTACCGTTGCGCCACAGGGCCAGGTCGATGTCGTTCAGCATCATCCAAAGGAAACATACAGGTGAGCATTTTGTATTTTCCTACAACTCGCAGTCTATCATATGACCCCGGCCCGATTCGAACGGACAACTTTCTGATCTGGAGTCAGATGCGCTACCGTTGCGCCACAGGGCCAATCTGACGTTGTTCAGCATCATCCAAAGGAAACATACAGGTGAGTATTTTGTATTTTCCTACAACTCGTAGTCTATCATATGACCCCGGCCCGATTCGAACGGACAACCTTCTGATCTGGAGTCAGATGCGCTACCGTTGCGCCACAGGGCCAAGCCGACGTTGTTCAGCATCATCCAAAGGAAACATACAGGCGAGTATTTTGTATTTTCCTACAACTCACAGTCTATCATATGACCCCGACCTGATTCGAACGGACAACCTTCTGATCTGGAGTCAGATGCGCTACCGTTGCGCCACAGGGCCAATCTGACGTTGTTCAGCATCACCCAAAGGAGACATACAGGTGAGTATTTTGTATATTTCCCTACAACTCGTAGTCTATCATATGACCCCGACCCGATTCGAACGGACAACCTTCTGATCTGGAGTCAGATGGGCTACCGTTGCGCCACAGGGCCAAGCCGACGATGTACAGCATCCTCCAAAGAAAACATACAGGTGAGAATTTTGTATTTTCCTACAACTCGCAGTCTATCATATGACCCCGGCCCGATTCGGGCGGACAACCTTCTGATCTGGAGTCAGATGCGCTAACGTTGCGGCACAGGGCCAAGCCGATGTTGTTCAGCATCCTCGAAAGGAAGCATGCAGGTGAGTATTTTGTATTTTCCTACAACTCGTAGTCTACTATATGATCCCGGCCCGATTCAAACGGACACCCTTCTGATCTGGAGTCAGATGCGCTACCGTTGCGCCACAGGGCCAGGTCGATGTCGTTCAGCATCATCCAAAGGAAACATACAGGTGAGCATTTTGTATTTTCCTACAACTCGCAGTCTATCATATGACCTCGGCCCGAATCGAACGGACAACTTTCTGATCTGGAGTCAGATGCGCTACCGTTGCGCCACAGGGCCAATCTGACGTTGTTCAGCATCATCCAAAGGAAACATACAGGTGAGTATTTTGTATTTTCCTACAACTCGTAGTCTATCATATGACCCCGGCCCGATTCGAACGGACAACCTTCTGATCTGGAGACAGATGCGCTACCGTTGCGCCACAGGGCCAAGCCGTCGATGATGAGCATCCTCGAAGGAAACATGCAGGTGAGTATTTTGTATATTTCCCTACAACTCGTAGTCTATCATATGACCCCGGCCCGATTCGAACGGACAGCCTTCTGATCTGGAGTCAGATGCGCTACCGTTGCGCCACAGGGCCAAGCCGACGATGTACAGCATCCTCCAAAGAAAACATGCAGGTGAGTATTTTGTATTTTCCTACAACTCGTAGTCTACCATTTGACCCCGGCCCGATTCGAACGGACAACCTTCTGATCTGGAGTCAGATGCGCTACCGTTGCGCCACAGGACCAAGCCGACGTTGTTCAGCATCATCCAAAGGAAACATACAGGCGAGTATTTTGTATTTTCCTACAACTCACAGTCTATCATATGACCCCGGCCTGATTCGAACGGACAACCTTCTGATCTGGAGTCAGATGCGCTACCGTTGCGCCA
>NW_003203268.1:0-1204 GCF_000006405.1 Perkinsus marinus ATCC 50983
AGATATTGAGGCTCAGCTTCGGGAGATGGAGGAACTCGGGGTCATCAAAAGGTCTACCTCAGCCTGGCGATTCCCCTGTGTTTATGCCCCTAAGAAGAATGGGAAGGTTCGCATGTGTGTAGACTACCGCAGGTTGAATCAGGCCTGTCACACAGAAGCGTATCCGGTACCGAGGCCTGACGACGTCCAGGAGCACCTTTGTCATGCCAGAGTGCTCTCTACCCTAGATCTGCGTAGTGGGTATTGGCAACTTCCGGTGAGGCCCGAGGATCAGCACAAAACGGCTTTTTGCCCAGGGCCTGGGTTCCCTTTGTATGAATGGTGTCGCATGCCGTTCGGCCTGGCTTCGGCCCCGGCCACCTTTCAAAGGTTAATGGATATGGTATTAGGACACCTGCCGTATATTTGCGTGTACCTAGACGATGTTCTCGTGTTCAGCCGGAGTTACGAGGAGCATTTACGGCATCTGGAAGAAGTGTTCCGCTTACTTGAGGAAGCTAACCTGACGATCGCCGGAGACAAGTGTGAGATCGGCCGTTCGGAGGTTACCTATCTTGGGCACGTCTTCAATGATAAGGGTATGAGCCCGGATGCGGCAAAGGTCGAAGCAATACTTCGTTGGCCTGTTCCTACAACGGCCAGCGAACTGAGGTCGTTTGTCGGCCTGGCTGGGTATTATCGACATTTTGTTAGCCATTTCTCTTCGGTGGTGAGGCCTCTATATGCCTTGGAGCCCGCCTGTAAGAAGGAAAAGAGTAACAGCCTCTTGGGTAAGTGGAAGGAAGAGCAGGATACGGCTTTCCTACACTTGAAGTGTGGCCTAGCGTCCTTGCCGGCCTTGGCTTACCCCGACTTCGAGCAACCTTTCCAGTTGGTTACGGACGCCTCCGACTACGCCATTGGTGCAGTATTGGAACAGCAGGGGAGGCCTCTGGCTTTCTACAGCCAGGCGCTTTCTGGTGCACAGCTGAGGTGGCCTGTTTATGAGAAGGAGGCCTATGCGATATTCAAGGCGTTGGACCACTTTCGTACGTTCTTTTTGGGTTACCCTCTAGATTTGATCGTCCTGTCCGATCACCGGCCTTTGCAATGGATAACAACCTCCAATTCAGCCAAAGTTCAGCGTTGGCTACTGGCAATGAGCCAGTATTCCTTCACTGTACGATATGTGGAGGGAAAGGCCAATAAGGCTGCCGACGCGCTC
>NW_003204650.1:0-3232 GCF_000006405.1 Perkinsus marinus ATCC 50983
GAGATTATGCCTTGACAGAAAATCGATTGACAATGAGGAAGTTCCAGTCTGACCCGATGAGGAGTCATGAACTGTGCGCTACAGCCACGCAGAGTTAGAAGACGTTCACGAAGCTGATCGCTGCAGGTTACACTGCCCGTTGTAATCTGGAATATATTCCCCTAAGCGCTGATAGTGAGCGGCGACGAGCGATTGCCCTGCATGATCATCACATTTGCCTTGGCAATCAGAACGAGCCGCAGACCCGAACCAGGAGATGTCTAATCAGTTAAAACGGTGCTTGCGAGAAGCCGACCAAACTTCTGGGAAGAAGAGCGGCTGAGAACGCACCGCGCACCACACTGTATAAGATGCAGTATCTTGTGAAACGATTAGGCGAGATAGAAATCGGGCGCACTATTGTTCAGCTACAGTGAACGAACATCATTGGACATACTAAGGCTTGAACGATTTGCCTAATTAGCATCAATCTATGGGGTTGGCATAGGCCCTCGCAGGTCCAGTCTGGCTCCGCACTTCCCGCAGTTTATTCACATTCGTGGGAGATGACTATCCGTTCCTTCCCCTTCGTCATCGTTGGTCTCAGTGTTCTTCAGGGCATCACATACGTGATGGGTAACACCACCGAGTGCGATGCCGAGTGTGCCGCCACCTATCCCGGGTCGTATTGTAAATACTGGCAGACCCCCAGCAGGTGCTTTGGCTCCAACGTCCCTTGTTCCTGCGGGTCGGGTGGAACAACTGAAGCCCCCCGTAATTGTGACGCTGGTTGTGCCTCGGATACTCCTGGCTCCTACTGCAAGTACTGGGCTACACCAAGCACCTGTCATTCATCCAATGCGCCATGCACTTGCGAGGCTGCTGCAGTTACCACTACTGCAAGTGAAGCCACCGATAAAGTCACTGAGACTACCACAATTCAGGACGGCACAACAGCCGCCCCCGAAGAAACCAATACGGCCACTTCTGTTGCTGTCGACACTACCGGCACGGCCAGTACGACTATTGTGACAAGTGGAGTAGCAGACACTACTGCAGCTCCCACGACTACTGAGATGATAACTTCGGCTGAGCAGACCAATGCTGCGACTACTTCATGGCAGGTCACTACTGAAACTTCGGACGACGCAGTCTTGACAACGACCGAGGCTACCGTGGCTGGGGAATCTACTGAGGTGCCAACGACGGTTGATGCAACCACGTTCGGAGGAGTCGCCACCGATGCCTCAACCACCACAGATTCTCCAGTTACGGGTTCTGGTGTCACCACTACGGGCGAGGTTATCACCGAAGCCTCAGCTACCACCACTGGAGAGGTCGATGCTGAGACAACTATCAGTCCGAGTACGTAGACTTACGTGCAATGAAGCTTTGGAATGTTCGGTGGACCGCTTTTTCCTAAAACTGCGGCACTGCATGACGTGTTGATAATGAATTAATGAGTGCTTGCTTTCGATTTGCGTTGATAGCAACGGGCCGCCTCATCGACCTAAGGGGGGGGGGCTCGAGGTGACGCCCCACCACTCAGTAGTGGATTGTCACGATAGTGGACAACTCTGAGTAGTTGAGGGGAGCACTGATGTAGTCAATGGGTATGTAGAAAGGCTGGATGTCTTTGCGTTTGGACAGATGCTATCACCTTACCTCACTCATATGCTGTGGAGCCATATCAATATCTTCCTATTAACCTGCTTCCTTCTTAACAACGACATTGCCTCTGAATTACAGAGTGTACCGAGTCCAGTAGATACTCGAGCGCACCTTGCCGCAACTAGATAGAACTACTCAAGTGCAGGGATGTACACCGGCACTCCTGATTCAAGAGTCGTGATAACGAACTGGCTAGGTCGTAGGACGTCGCCTCAGTTCACACCATCACCGGTGCGCAAGTGCACCCCGAGTGCGCAAGGATTCGGGAGCCAGACGCATCCGCAACCTCAGAAATTAGTACAAGCAGAGGAAACGAAGAGGATGGGTCGTTTTTCTCGTTGATATCTGGCTGAGTCTGGTTGAATCAGTCTCATATACCTCACTCACTCTTGGAATTGAGACAAACCAAAGCAGCTGGAATCCGCTATGAAACTCGCAGTGTGAATACCGCAGCTGGTGCCACTACGACTGACGCTGTCGCTACCAGTGTCCTCACCACAGGTGATACTCTGATCTTGTCTACTTATGCTGCCACATCTATGGAGGTCACAATTGATGCCCTTGGTACTACAAACGAGGCGACTGATGGTGAGACTACCACCCCTCGAATAGGGATGGGAGCGGGCCACCATCACTGTGTGACGTGTCTGTGATGCCGATCGAATTGAGTTGCTCTCTATACCTCAACTTTATCGTACCCATGTATGACTTGGTAACCGAAATCTCCCTCTCGTGGACTTTGCTGATTGCAATCATCCACGAAACGGATCCGCAAGAAAAGGTTCATACGAGACGAGAGTGGTAAATGAATATGTCTTTGATTCGAACGATTATTTTATTGTCGCAAATAGTAAGTTGAGAGGACTTCTCCCCCTATCCTGTTACAGGATACCGTGCTGTTACCCTAAGTTCTCATCCGGGAATTCGGCCTCGAGGAACTAGTACAACACAACACGATACGGAAAGGGAAAAATGGAGAGAAATCACCGTGATTGAAGCTGTTCACCAATGAAGATCTAACAACACTATGCTTCCATAATATTTAATAGTTCTACAAATAATGAGAGGAAATTGAAAGCACTTTCAACACTGTGAATGTGCTGGTCTCTATGAGACACCCGGAAGGGGCCATCGACTGAGGCATGAGCTGTCGATCTAAACCTTCGTTACAGTTTGTTCACCATAACCTGGTTGAGTATAGTAGACCTGGCCTGCGGTGCTTTGCACTGGTTTGGCCACTACCACTCCTTGCTGAGATCGGTTCTTCTTTCCGCATATCAAAACGCAGTTACCGATGCATATGAGGAAGACGAATGCAGTGATGACCCAAAGACCAATGAGGATTCCCAAACTCCAACCATCTACGACATCAAGCACACGGGTGCTACTGCCACACCATGCGCTTGCTCCAGAACTGCCACCGCGGAAAGATGAGTCACCAGTTGCTAGAGAGACGCATGTCGAGAAGGCGGCAGGAGTGATGCCTCCATTCTTCACACCTTCCCTCAGCCAATCATTGAGAGTGTCCGCGAGACTAGAGGAATTTCTACAAGTGATTCTTGAGCAAGCGATGACCTGCCCA
>NW_003210816.1:0-1962 GCF_000006405.1 Perkinsus marinus ATCC 50983
GTTTGCAGTCCGAATTGACACGCATCTTTAGACCGTGAAGCGGTCTACAGCGTTGAATTTTGATTATGCCCTTTATCAGCATACAATACACAAAGGAGAACAGGACCGTACGGCTTGATGATCTATAACATGGCGTTTAGTCACAGGAAGGATTGGTATAGTAACTTGAAGTTTTCTGGGAAGGTTGGAAATTCCCAAGATTAGGTTGTCGCTGAGTTCCGACGTTTATGGGCAGTTCTCGAGGGATATATCATAGTTTCACTCAGTTGAGCTTAGCACTTCTCTCGAAAAGAAAGCAATTTATATACGAATTCGGATAGTACTTAGAAACCAGTAAGGATTCCCCGGGAGGCCCCAGACATCCTTCAAATTTTTATGTTGTCACCGACACATGCAGACACGATGTAGTTGACCATGTGCACATTTCGTCATATTGCTTATAACGACTCCTTCACCAAACACAATCAAATACTGAAACTCTCGAGTTCTGTTTTCCGAGAACTTAGGAAAAATAAAAACCCTCAATGACCTGTGATATGTAAAACCTCTAATATCTGGTGTTCCGAAAGTTTGCCTCTGACAGAGAACACTGAGACACTAAAATCAGGAACATTGACAGGCAAATCGGGAACACAATTCTATTTTATCTTAAGCTATTGATACTCAATGAGTATTACCCATGAGAGATTCAGTTACACTAGCATGGATGCTGTTCACCGATGAACATCCGATGAACATTTAGATGTCAAATGTCGGTCTCATTTGTACAAATTGCATTGGACTATGTTACGGAATCTGAATCGAATCCAACATCATTGAATTAGTACTCATTCGCTCAATATTGATGCTACTGAGACGTTTGTTGGGGACCCCTCCTAAGGCACTGAGAAGGCGAGTTGGGTATTTTGCTACCAGCTATTGCCATAGTGATTATTTTCTCAATTAATAGAAATATGTGCACCGCGCTCTAGTGAGTTTCATCAGCATGTGTAACCTTCACAATCGAGGATTACTGCTACAGTGATACTGATACCAGCTGGCTATGTCTCGTGTTACCACTCATAATTTACGAGACATAGCGTTACTACTTACGTGCTAGAACCTACTTAGTGCGTTACTAACATGTTGCTAAACTCGGATCACTGACGCGACTCTCGTTGCATGCAGTTTAGTAGCTCATGGAGCTGCGAACTCCATGGAACAGTTCCATCATGGAACTATCTGAAAATCCCACGATGGGATTTTCCAAAAATCATTTTCGGATGTCCAGGGTAACCCTGGCGAACGACTCTTCAAAAACCCTGGCAGGGTTTCTTAAGAGTCGTTCGTATATACCGCTGGGATCTCTGAGAACTACTCACCAGAAATCGTAGCAATTAGGTGCGCGGTACATATCCGATATGTCATATCGTATGTCAGCCGATTGGCACCATTGATAAAACGGTTTCACAGTGAAACTTTCACTTTTTGATCGACTGAGTTTAGCAACTAAACTGGGAGCCGCAACTAAACTTTAGTTGAGAATAGGGCTACAAGAAGAAGTATCAGATTCTGATAGTCGGAAGATCTGTAGCCATCTGGGAGTAGCAAGTATCGATCACACGGGCGCTCGCTGATTTTCATTGGCATAGGATTCTCTTGCACGCGCACGTGAGGAACTTACGGTGAGGTTCCTCCAGGATGCTCTTCCTGTTTCATAGAAGAAGGCGATCACCATATGTTAGCTATCCTCTGCTATCACTTTGTACTACACATGTCTATCGAAATAAAAGACGACACTCCATTCGATCCGAGTGTTTCGCCACGCGGAGAAGAATTAACTGGTAATAAGCAACTTCGCAGCAGAACCCCGCGCAGCATACTGTAGGCTTAGCGGCTAAGCCTTAGCCTACTCGGCTATGCTGATCAGCGACTGAGTACTCAAACTGCGATGTTGCATAACGAGTTGAGTATTCAGTCGCT
>NW_003199827.1:0-1904 GCF_000006405.1 Perkinsus marinus ATCC 50983
CAGGTGATGGTCTCGGATGTGTTTTGGGAGAATGTTGAGTAGTATCATCCCAACTATGCTTGATGGACTCATGCTTATACCTCGTTAGTGTAGAAATGTCAGTTTCAACCAAAGACCACAGGAGTGGTCATTGAGTGGTCATAGTGTTATCATCCACAGTTTCTTACATGAATTAACTGACACTGCGACTCTGCTGGATTGATGTACTGAGATATCCCAGAGTCCGCCATGACAATACTGAGGCGAATCTCAAGGCATGTACGTAGGTAGAACAACGGCTTATTCAATCACGGAATGCATGTTCATGAGTCATAGTGAACAGGACTGGCCACCATCAAAGAGCTCGCCTTCCGCGCCTGTTGAGGGGGTTCGACTGGGTGCCAGTCGAAGGCCCACAGGAACAACTCATGAAAGCCGAGCACATGCTGATAGTGAATACACTCCATAGAAGCTAAACGTCATTCTTCTGAATGATTCTTCCTTGATTTCAATGCGGACTGCCGAGACCAGGGCAGCCGTGAACAACCTACCCCACAAGACTGGCAACACTGAAGGACACATGAGCCGAAGGATCAGCCCTAGTACTCGACCTAGATGGGTCGAAGGCATGTTTCGAAAGCACGGCAACTGCGATGGCAACAGAGGTTGCTCCCAGGACATGGTATACGGCTCGTGTGAGAACTCAAGAGGACTGCTGACACCGATGGAAGATCATTGTGCTGGTCTCAGGCATTTGGTAATTATACTCCGAAGCTGTGAACAAACCAGAGTTGGTTGCAGCATGGGGATTTTGCTATAGTACTAATAGTATAAAAATGTCGCGTTAATGTACTTCTAGCAGCAAACGAATCAATTAAGATGATAACTGCATTGTCAGGCTCACTGCTATTGTTGCTGCTGGTGAGGCATGAAAGATATCTGTACTTTAGAGTTTATCAAGTCGGGACCATATTCTTCGTATCTAAGCGCACAACAACAAGAGTTGAACAACGACAACCACAACAGCGACAACAACAATGCCCACTCTTCACGGGAGAGCCATCGATCCTCGAAACTGTCCTTCAGTGACGCGAAGGCGCTCCCACCGATCCATGCCGCCCATTCGGGATGCCGATGGGCTTTCTCTACGTGAACCTGGAGACGTCATAGACAAGATGAGAGTTTAGTCGGGCAGTGGCGGACTTGAGGGTTTCTATTATGACTGCGTCCCGACGTTGCAGTTCGTGAGTACTTCACTGAATGTTCTACTTCTGACCGAAGCCGATCCGCGAAGCCAGGAAATTGTGATGTTCCACCTGGGGAACATCTCAGGATCGACTCGAACGACAACTAGAAGTGCTCACCGGCGAGCATAATCTTCTTGTAAAGCTTCAACTTGTCATCAATAGGACAGTCCTCGATAGACTCGACCACCATATCCCCTATACCGCTCCCTTCTATACCCAACAGATGTGGGTGGAAGAGCGACTCAGGAACCTGATCGGTGCCTCATGACACTACGACTGTTGATCCCGAGCTTTCGGGACCTTCCACTTATCGTCCGCCATGTCGACGGTGGTGCCATCTGGCAGAGTAATGTGGGAGTCCTCCCCACCAGCACAGTAGCCATTCTCGTCGAAGTCGTCATCCGTATCATGCCAGCCAGGTCGGCAATAACAGATACTCTCCTTCAACTGTCTCAACTAACATCACCTTTGCGACGTCGGAACCCTGGACTAAGCCCTACTGTGAGACGGTCCTTTGTCGACGTTAGTCGGATATGGTCAGCACGTTTGGCGAGGCGCTCAGCCAGCTGGACGTCTAGGTCTGCTCCCCTAGGTAGAGCTTACGAATGCCACTAGTACGACGCATCTACTCAAGGCTATAGGGTCCTCGATAGACCCTCGCGAGCTACCCGTGAGAAA
>NW_003203743.1:0-993 GCF_000006405.1 Perkinsus marinus ATCC 50983
TGGCTATTCCCTACAGTTCAAGTATACACCCAGATTCTGTGAACTATAGAGTGGGGGAGCGTGGACGGGATTTGACCTTCAATATCGTCGATTGCTGAACTTCAGTGTCTCGAACATCATATCCGTGGCTATTCTGATACAGTTTAAGTATACACCCAGATTCTGTGAACTATAGAGTGGGGGAGCGTGGACGGAATTTGACCGTCAATATCAACGATTGCCGAACTTCAGTGTCTCGAACATCATATCCGTGGCTATTCCCATACAGTTCAAGTATACACCCAGATTCTGTGGACTATAGAGTGGGGGAGCGTGGACGGAATTTGACCTTCAATATCGTCGATTGCTGAACTTCGGTGTCTCGAACTTCATATCCGTGGCTATTCTGATACAGTTTAAGTATACACCCAGATTCTGTGAACTATAGAGTGGGGGAGCGTGGACGGAATTTGACCGTCAATATCAACGATTGCTGAACTTCGGTGTCTCGAATATCATATCCGTGGCTATTGTGATACAGTTTAAGTATACATCCAGATTCTGTGAACTATAGAGTGGGGGAGCGTGGACGGAATTTGACCGTCAATATCAACGATTGCTGAATTTCGGTGTCTCGAATATCATATCCGTGGCTATTCCCATACAGTTCAAGTATACACCCAGATTCTGTGAACTATAGAGTGGGGGAGCGTGGACGGAATTTGACCGTCAATATCAACGATTGCTGAACTTCGGTGTCTCGAATATCATATCCGTGGCTATTCTGATACAGTTTAAGTATACACCCAGATTCTGTGAACTATAGAGTGGGGGAGCGTGGACGGAATTTGACCGTCAATATCGTCGATTGCTGAACTTCGGTGTCTCGAATATCATATCCGTGGCTATTCTGATACAGTTCAAGTATACACCCAGATTCTGTGAGCTATAGAGTGGGGGAGCGTCGACGAATTCGACCGTCATATCAACGATTGCCGAACTTCAGTGTCTCGA
>NW_003207490.1:0-1244 GCF_000006405.1 Perkinsus marinus ATCC 50983
GGAGGAAAGCCTGGATCTGCTGACCAAGGAGAACGAGAAGTTCCAGGCATCTCTGAGTGAAGCTTTTAAGCAGGTGGGCCGGAATGCTTATTTGTACAGGAATCAGGTTTCCTAGTAGAATCATCGTTTGCAAATTGATCTCGATGCAACTGAGGATCAGAACCAGCAGCTTCTGAAGCAATTACGAGAAGTGAGAAGACATATTCTGTCGCGCGCCACAAAATTCGGCTCACAGATGAACGATCTGCTAGCCGAACAGCGGCGTATGGTAGCAGTAGCAGGGGAGGATAGGAATCGAGCTGAGGATGCCTGCCGCCAGCTGAGCACGGCGGGTAGGGGGCAATCGAGCTGTTCCAATGTGTTCATGTGTGAGTTAGGAAATCACCAATCACGAGAATCGGCAAAGTTGGCGACACAGCTCGCAGCTGTGACTGCTGAGAATCAACGGCTGAGTGAAAAACTTCGAGAAGCCCGGCACGCACTACATGAGGAATCTCATCGGTATGGACGACTATCAACGCACTGCGGAAGATTCTCTTTGATAGGAGTCATCAACTGGAAGACTACCTCAACGAGCAGAGGCGGCGGCAAGCTATTGGTGTTGTATCGCCATTGCACCCGTCAGGTAGCGAGTCTAGCTTCTCCGTACAGACCCATCCCGAATACATCAGCCTGTGTGATACGGTGGAACAGCAGTATAAACTCATCGGTACGGTGACTGGGGGTTTACGGTAAATCAGCGTCTTCACAGGTGAGATGGATTCAACACTCGTACAGCTGCAAAATGAGAATGCCGAGTTGAAGTCGATTATTGGACAGCAGCATAGCACCAGTTTCAATAGCAGATGACCATAACTTTCAATTGGTTCGTACTGTGCACAGCACAGATGTGTATCATCACATAATTCATCACTCGCCATGAGCCAAGTTATCCATTAATACTAATGTTGGGTTCGTGAGTATGTGGGAAGGGTGAACACCTCAATGCCGATATGCTAAGTTACATCTGGCGAATCTCTCGACGAGAGGATTTATGCAAAGGATACAGGTTGAGAATATCGCAACAGTTTTCAGTCTGCCTGGGTGAAGACCTGAAAACACTGATTTAATCAGCAGTGTTCCTCCGGATCAGTCATACTATTGTCTAACCAACAACAGTGTACTCAGTAGTTCCCCACAGACTTGTATCCGCAACGTGCAAACCGTGGCAACGTTGTTCAATGCACTCTAATCATTAGGTTTTG
>NW_003203585.1:0-859 GCF_000006405.1 Perkinsus marinus ATCC 50983
GCAGTGAAGAAGGAATCTTCGAGTGAGGACAAAATTAAAATAGAAGAATTAAAACATGATATTACATTATTACAAGTATAAATGGAGGGCGGTGGGATTGAACCGGGGACCTTTGGAATAGGAAACGGCCCGATGTGACCGCGAGACTGCAGCGAAAGAAATCGATCGACTTACGCGGGAGAAGGAAGAAATTGAGAGAACACTGGAGGACCTAGAGGGTATCTTATGTGCATGCGTGCAGAATTTTTAGTGAAGTTTTTTTCCCGTTTTAGTGACAACTCTGGCGAAAGAAATTGAGAAATTGAAGAGCGAAAAAGTCGAATTGCAGTTTAATTTGGTGAAGGCTAGGAATGAAAAAATCGCGGTAGGGAAAATTTTTCCGGAAAATTTTGGAAAATTTTTAATTTTTCCAGTTGGACTTGAAGTATGCTAAATTGCAGTCGACTGATCCGCATAAAGAAATCGCAAAATTGCGGGATGAAGTTGAGAAGATGACGGGAAATCTAAGGGGGCTCCGAGAGGCGTCTCTGGCGGGGTTTACGATGGTAGTAGTAGGGGGGGGGGGATCGAACCCGGGACCTTTCGCTTACCCACTTTCCAGGGGAAAAAAGTCGAGGAAAAATTCGGCGGCGACGGTTTAGTTGAGTATTTTGCGGATCCGAGTAAATCGTTGGTGAATTATAATGCAATTGAGAGGTGAGTAAAGTTTTTGGAAAATCGATCATGTGATCGATTTGGCGTGTCAGTGGGAAATCAGCTAATGAGATGGTCGCCCATTTGCAAACGGCGACGACTTTATTAAAAGTGAGAAGTGTTGGGATTGAACCGGGGTCGCCAGCATGAAAGCAGTGGGTCTTCA
>NW_003217165.1:0-973 GCF_000006405.1 Perkinsus marinus ATCC 50983
CATTACAGTTATGGTGGACGACTACCGGGGGATGCACCCCCATCTACAATAGACTTCAGAAAATTGGACTCGCGCTACCTTAACGCCGAGTATCTACCCTTTGCTCGAGGCCTATTACCAACTCTATGGGACTACCAAGAGCGCATGAAGTCAAGCGTGGAGGAGTATGTTGAGGTTTGGCGACAGAAGCAGGCCGATCTACGTGAGCGCTATATCAAGGAGACTCCGCAATGTGACCAACTAGAGGCCTTCGATCTAGTTTATATGTTGAATGCCCCTGACGTCGATATTGGAAACCATCTATCTAGCAAATGGCGTGGGCCATACACCGTCGTCTCTATGGCAGGATCTAGTATGGCTAAGCTGATATATGGCGTTGTCTTACCCGCAGACTACGGTGGCTCACTCCGACTATCCGCGGACGGCAAATCTATAGAGAACTGGCCCCTACCGGACAAATTAGTTCAAGCGGCGACCCGTAATCTGGTACCGGCTACGTCTCTCAAGACATTGATCTATGATCATTATCGACGTGGTATCCGTGTATACCAAGATCTACAAGGAGATTTCTCTACGATGAGAGCATCTAATGATGGGTCCGACCAATCTAAGATACTGCTGGAACGAACCCGACAACTATGTTCCCAAAATGCTACAGGTGAACCTACCCCAGCGGTATCTAACCCATGTACATCTGGAGATGCGGCTCAAGATGGCCAGCCAGCTGACAACCCCGAGTCTATGAACTCTACGATAACAACGAGGTTCGGTTCTAAATTGATGATCTACCCTCAAGATGGTTGGTTGGTTGCTTCTACTTCTAGGGTCTATGCGGGACTTGCTGTGGTATCGAATGACATTGCAATTCCGAACCCTACAGTGCATTGTAGCAGGAACCAAATTGGTCACATCCAACCTATTACCCTGGGTCTACTCGGTGAGCTCTCTGTATCCCTAATATCGATAGTGTCAT
>NW_003213785.1:0-963 GCF_000006405.1 Perkinsus marinus ATCC 50983
TTTCTGCCTCCTTTATCCCATCAACTACTAATGTCGTCTGTGATTTCTCAAGTCGCAACCAACGTGACACCATTCTACACTATGTACCTCGGCGGTGGCACTTTATACCATGGTAAGCGGATGCAGTGAGCAACCTACGTTCTCTGTCAGGGACAGACTGTCACAGTACCCCGAGCACAAAGGTTAGCTCGTAGTATGAATCACTGTAGTGCTGTGACCCGACAGTTCCACTCGGCCCGTATCTTGCGTTGTGCTCTAGCCTGGGAATTCCAGGCTCTCAGTTAGGATCTTCATTTACATTCTTTATGTCATCTCACACTGAGGATCGTCTCTTACGCTTGAAGGCGCTCGAACCAGCGGAAGGTTCAACAGAAGCTGCGACTTTGAACCGATGCTTCAGAGAGTGTTCCATCAAACACACAACCCAGGAGTCTTATGCTACTCCCCTTCGGTGGTATCTTTTGGTGGCCAGTTTCCCCCCCACAGGGGAGAAACTCGAGACGTTCATCAGAATGTTGACAATGACAGGATGCTTAAAAGCTTCCACCATTCGCTCGTACGTTTCAGCAGTCCGAACCTCGGCTATCACGGCGGGGCATGATCTTCTATCGGCTCCGGACGCAGTCAGAGTCTCGAGAGCGTTAGCCGCAGCCGACCGATTAACTCCGGTCCGCTCTCCCCCAAAACGCGCAGGCCTCATCCCCCTCATAGCTTTAAAGAAGCTCTATTATCTGCCGACAACTTATGGCACTACCAACGACATGGTGAAGGCCATATGTCTATTGGCTTTCTCTCTCACATTGAGATTGGGCGAAGTCTTAACGTTACGCCATAGTAATATTACTATCTTGACAACGAGGAGAACCTATGTCAGAGTTCGCCTCACCCTCAACGGTACCAAAACCCGGATGGTCGACTTTCGAGAGACGGCGTGTGCTGGGAATCAGTGTGGCCCATGGTGCA
>NW_003207614.1:0-1166 GCF_000006405.1 Perkinsus marinus ATCC 50983
CAGGAAGCCGGTAGCGAGTGGAACCTAAATATTGCCAGAATACTCGATGACCATAAGCTAGGTCCCCTATCACTTGTCAACACGATTGGCCTCTTGCCCTCCTTGGTTGAAGTCTATCAAGACCAATGCTCCACCCAGGGTAGCACACACGGTCTGGGACGGATCGCTGAATGTGACGTCGAGAAGCGGGTGGTGCTCCTTTCGTGTTGCCAACAAGGAATTGCGATGAGTGTCGTACAAACGGCAGGACTAGAACAGAGAAGATGAACGCTTGGGAGATAGGACATGTGCCACGACTCACTCCGTCCCAGCTGGATACAGCTAGCAAATGGGCAGGGATGTTGCCAACTCCATAGGACCGAGTTGCCTGCACCGGGAATCGAACCCGGGATATGGCATTCAGAGGAGGGGACACCAGAGTAGTGGCAGTGCCAAAACCCGTCGAAGTAGACATGTGCCCAAAACTATACAGCCCAGAGTAACAAAAGTCACCATTCATTTCCCTTGTTATTCTCATCCCCCGAAACTTGATGCTGTAATTTAGGCGGAAGCTGGAAGAGATTAATTAACAAAAAAGATCTGAAGCTATGATTCATGTAGAAGAGACTGATGGCCAGAGGGGGTGGCCAACCGGTGGAGATGCCTAAGGAAGGAACAAGAGCTGACTATGACACAAAAGCCATGAGTCGAACAAGGGCGACTTTCTCCCGCTTACTCCATAAGATGGCGGCCACCACCACCACTGGAAGGGGATGCTCTAGACTGTTGGCACTGTCTAAGCACAGCCACTGGGCGCCTGAGGGCCGAAATGTAGTGTCACCGCATGGTACCGATGCCCTTCAGTAGCTCCGCCCGTAGATTTGCTCACTGCCAAGGCCTCTCATGAAGGAGGGTGTATCCTGATAGTAGCCGCCAAATCTTTGTCGTGGAGGGGCCGGATCCGCAGCCCCTCGCTGACCCCATCCCTCTGTTCGCTTCCTCCTGGACGATTCTTTCGCTGGGAGCACCTCCCTCAAACGGAGCTCTACAGTCGGCCCGTGATATCAACTTTGTGGGAACGTAACAAATAGGCGTTATCCTTATGGTTGAATCCCACGGCAATCACTAAACTTCTGGGCGGGGAGTCTCCTGTCCATCAACCTCTCTCGGCCCCCGTAGTCGCCCTC
>NW_003212873.1:0-1117 GCF_000006405.1 Perkinsus marinus ATCC 50983
CAGAAGTACGTCGAGGTCCCGCAGATCGAATACGTTGATATTCCTCAAGATGTGGTTGTCCCCAAGTACGTGGACGTTATCCAGGAGCATAAGGTTCCTCAGAGGGTCCAGAAGTACCAGGACAAGATCATTGAGGAGGAGGTGTTTCAAACGGTCGAGAAGGTCGTCGAGGTACCTCAGATCGAGACGGTCGAGCGGTACATTGAGATTCCTCGAGAGGAGACGGTCACTGGTGAACAGCGAACGATAACTACCCAGTTGGAGACTATTCGCATCGAGGGTGGTATTGAACGGCTCCATGAGCGTGTTGATGGCACTGCCTATGATCCGGAACCGGCCCACATCTATACGTCGATCTCTACTCATGATCTCCCTCCTGGGAGCTTGAGTCGGTATCAGGTACAGCAATTGGCCCAACAGAAGCAGCAGCATCGTGATGATCAGCGTATGTCCTCTCCGACACCGGACCAGGGTGTCAATCAGAAGTCCTTGGCGGAAATGTTCAACAGTTATGGTCAGCAGTCCTACTACTAAGTTGATCACGCTAAATGAAGCGGTTGAGATTTCAGCATTCCGTCGTCGTTCGGTGGATGATTGGAAATATATTTTTATATTGAAAATGTTGTTGAATGTTGGCGTACTGACGATTATTTGAGGTCTACTACATGAAGTTATGGGATTTGATATCCGTGTTGTGAACTATTACTCCAGTTTCGTGTTGTAGTCTCCTTCAATATTAGCTCGGGTGGTTTCAGCAACTAGTACCTTTTCTCGGTCATCAGCATGTATCAGCCATTCCAGGCCTTCTGCCCACAGCCCTACTTGACCCCTGGTGTCAGTCAATCGACAAGCAGCAGCAGCAGGTATCATCAAGCCGGGCAGTTCCAACAAGCTAATCTATTCAACCCAACCGGCCAGCCTGTGCAGCCAGCTGGTTATGGGGCTATGCAGCATCCCTACTCTAACAACCATCTCACTCATACCTCAACGGTGTCGGTGGAATCGGCACCTCCTGAGATCACTGAGTCCGAGAGGAACAAGTTCGACAGCTACCAACCAAGCAGAACGTCCGTGAGGAAGTCGAGGAGAGATCGTCGAAGTCTACGTTGACGTTCCG
>NW_003203725.1:0-1442 GCF_000006405.1 Perkinsus marinus ATCC 50983
AAAGAAAGAAAGAAAGGAAATTTTAGCCACCCTGTGCGATCTAGCACACAGTGTTCATTCGGCATCTTTACGCGCCGAATTGGCGGCATGATCCGCCAATTTGATTCTCGAACAACGACAACGTATTTGCTATCAGTAGCTCGGGTAATAAGCACCGAATTCCTGTCAGTGTTAGTGCCACCAACCCTTTCACATTACACAAAATGAGCTACACAACACAAAAAGATTTGAAAACTCGATATTCCCCTGCTGTGAGACAAATTATCTCAGAGAGATAACGTCTCGGGCATCAGCCATACTCGTGGCGGGGCGAACATGAGTGACTCATCCCGAATGAGACGATTCAAAATAATCCTCTGTGTGTTCGCTGAACTTCTCTAGCCACGCGGCAGCTTCAGTAGCGATACCAGTGCAATCATGGTTACCAGCAAGCTGGGTGAGTATATGCACGAGATACCTGACATCGGTGCGATGATGCCGGGTCAGGGAAACCTTCTTTCGAATCTTGCTCGACACTTTCTATTAGACAGGGGAGCTCAAATGATCGCCGGATTGATCTGCAAACTTCATCAAACCAATCAATTATAAATTATAATGGAATTTATAATAATTGAATTCAATTCAGTTATAATTTATAATAATCTACGATCTCATTGGGAGTAGTGATATATATAATCAGCGCAGCAAGACAGTGACCCGGTCACTGTGACCGTACTATCTCAACTCCAGAGTGTCCTCCACGTCACTCACTATAGCGTGGTGTATTCAATCGTGTCGTCAATGATTCGCTGTCCGGATCAGCGAACAGACCCTCACCTGCGACGGCCTGATTCGAGGGCTGACCAGAGTGCGTTTCTCTCAGCTGGTCCCCGAAACCGGTGCAGCAAATTCAACAGAGTCTCCTCATTGCCATACCGGAAGACCATCTGAGCATTTCACGGCAATGAACCCTCATCATCAGGCACAGCATGCTGGTTGCTACAGGTGTACTTCGAAGCTCTTCGTGAAATGACCATCAACCAATAATTCAAGAGCCGCTACGGATTTCTCCTTCAGAGTTTCTTTCCTTCCCAAGAGGAAGTCCAGAGACCTCCTTTGTACAATCTGAAGCACTTCTTTAGAGGAGATTTCCAACGACTTGCGCACAGGAGGCTCCTCCTAAAATATTGATTGGCATCGATAGCGATTGATCGCAGCAGAAAATGCGATCGGTCTCACCATAGTGCCTTTCACTGAGTGCTGCCGCTCCCACCTCTCTGATGATTCATCCGATTCATACGACAACGTTGGCTTGATACTCTCGGTCATTTCTGTCCTCATCCAATGGTCCTTAGGGGCCTGTCGCGGGCTGCTGTTCATGCTCCCCTTCGCAGGACTGTCTTCGAGTACGAACTCATAATCTCCAGTGCTTACTAGGCCTTCGAACTGGCTAGATGGCCTGT
>NW_003207004.1:0-1701 GCF_000006405.1 Perkinsus marinus ATCC 50983
GGCTAGTGCCAGTTATTATACACACCGAGACAATGATGACGGATTCCTAACCGCTACCCAAAACACGTACACACGTGCGCACTTCCCAGTTTAGTCCAACCGTATAAAAAGAGCGCTCAAAGACTTCGCTTAGGAAACTCGTTGGAGATGCTCGCGCAACTTTGAAGCATCCACGTGATCAGTCAAGGGCTCTGCTAATGAAAATTCATGCCCTGCTTTGAGCCCTTCCCATTCCTTCCCATTTCCTGGCTCTCTTGCGTAGCCACATCATGCACTCCCCGTGTGAGAGTGGATAACAGACACGGAAAGGCAAGATGATTTGATAGTCGCGCATAGGCTAACATGGAAAGGGGTGTGTCACCATGCTCTGCATCCAGCATTGCTTCCACGCACTACGGACTTCTGCTTATTTTACTTATCATTAGCATCTACGACTCGGGTGATGCTACTTCCAGATAGCGAAAGAGAGTATATATAATTTAATCTTCTGTAGTGACAACTTAGTGTCACCAGAAACCACGCTTGCACATACCAAATCACGGGTCGGTACGGTAGCACGCCGGGCTGGGGTTGGTGACTCTAAAAACCCTGTCCAAACCCAGAAATCAAGGATGAGCGGTACTGGATAGCATATGAGGCGTACTCTCCATCTTTCCGGGATGATCATCAGCGGGCGACGAGTATTTTATACATCTCACAGGACTAGCTCATTGCCCTAAAAATCAGCGTAGCTACCCTGCCTCAAACAAGATACCAGTTCGAGTCGCTAAACTACATCCATGGTGAATGCTAGTGAAGAACCCTTCCCTATAACCGGCCATTCGGGCTGATATACCCCGCCCCCCCCCTGGACAGAGTTGCCTAGACACAGAGCATCAGTCTAGGCGAGCAGCTACCGAGATGTTCAACATCACGGGTAGCTCTCAACATTGGACGGGGGGGGCCGGGGATCAACATTGAAGACACCGATTGGCAAAACTGCATCATCCGAGAATCGAACTCGGGTCACAACGATGGCAACGTTGTATTCTACCACTAGACCAATGATGCCAATGAATTAAGCTTTTCAACGCTTACCTGGCCAGTGAAAATGGATTATCTATAGAAAATTAGTTTCCGATGCGGGGACTCGAACCCCGGTCGCGTGGGTGAGAGCCACGAATCCTAACCAGCTAGACTACATCGGAAGGCTGCAAAGCGGAGTCTATAGGCTAGTGCCAGTTATTATACACACCGAGACAATGATGACGGATTCCTAACCGCTACCCAAAACACGTACACACGTGCGCACTTCCCAGTTTAGTCCAACCGTATAAAAAGAGCGCTCAAAGACTTCGCTTAGGAAACTCGTTGGAGATGCTCGCGCAACTTTGAAGCATCCACGTGATCAGTCAAGGGCTCTGCTAATGAAAATTCATGCCCTGCTTTGAGCCCTTCCCATTCCTTCCCATTTCCTGGCTCTCTTGCGTAGCCACATCATGCACTCCCCGTGTGAGAGTGGATAACAGACACGGAAAGGCAAGATGATTTGATAGTCGCGCATAGGCTAACATGGAAAGGGGTGTGTCACCATGCTCTGCATCCAGCATTGCTTCCACGCACTACGGACTTCTGCTTATTTTACTTATCATTAGCATCTACGACTCGGGTGATGCTACTTCCAGATAGCGAAAGAGAGTATATATAATTTAATCTTCTGTA
>NW_003202658.1:0-1072 GCF_000006405.1 Perkinsus marinus ATCC 50983
CATTGCATACTTTCAGCGATAATAGGCACATACCATGAGCAGCACTGCAAATCACTCTTTAAAGATTCAGTTGGAAACGGCGAGATCTGTTCACTCCAGCCACACTTGCGTATATAAACCTGTGTTGAGAAACTGCTCGACTGGGCCATCCATTCGAGAAAATACTGGCAAACGAACATACTCTCAAACACACACTCGCTGAAGTGATGAGTGGCCGACAGACCTTTTGAAGTTGGACTCGCAGGGATGTGGCAGCGCCAATTACTCACGTGCCATGCCATGATACTATGTGTTATGCCGGGACGAACTATGACTTGATCACTTAGGTTGTTGCTTCGTACTATTTCTTTTCGGAGAGACACGTATTTCTACCATAACGAAGCTTCGAAACTGTGGATCTATTCTCACTGTCTGCGCCCTGTTGCCCCCTGAGTTGAACTTTGCGTCTTAGCATAAACCACTCACGATAAAATCGTTTCCTTGACAGTTAATCTACCAAACATGAACATGTATTTGAAGGACATATAGCCCGACAACCCCCAAGGACCGAACCGCGGTTCAATACTGTGACACTGTCACCCCAATGTAGGGGTAGTAGAGTATATGCCTGCATGCAACGGCAATACAAGACACGTGGACTTGCTGGAGTTACCCGACGAGACGACTTATATCCCCACCCAAGGACTCGACACAACATCAAAATCAGACTAGCCAAATCGGAAGTTGAATAATACTATACAAGATAGCTTGCGTTCATCACAGGTAATCCCGTTAAGACATGGAGAAAAATCTTCGAAGTATTGAGAAAAAAATTCGGCGGCAACAGATGTACGATGCCCTATATAGCTTTTTAGAAAGTTTCAGTAAATCACATAGTAGAAGGGGTAACCTCACCTTCGGACTTTTCCTCGAGCGAGCGCATGAACTGGAAGAAGCCGAACTCGCTAGTCTGTAGACCATTAGAGTAGACGAACTCGTCGGCAATCCAAGTGGCAACCATAGCATTGAGATAAGCCTCGGGAGTGTTCTCGACAATCTTATCCAAACCACAATGAACAAGAAGCAACCTCGG
>NW_003213198.1:0-1372 GCF_000006405.1 Perkinsus marinus ATCC 50983
CCCCGTGTTGGTGATTGCATGATCTCCAAGGCTGATAAGACTCTTCAGCACGTCGGTAACTTCACCGCCCAGGTCCAGATCTTGGATGTCCCCGGTGAGATCAAGGTCGGTTACTCTCCCATCGCCTTCGTCCGTACTGGCCGTTCCGCTTGCAAGCTTACCAAGATCAACTGGAAGGTCGGTAAGGAGACCGGTGGCAAGAAGATGGAGGATCCCCACTCCTTGAAGTCTAACGAGATGGCCGAGGTCGTCTTCGAGCCTCTTCAGCACCTTGTTGTCGACTCCTTCAAGCACTGCGAGGGTCTCTCTCGTGTTGCTCTTATGGAGGGTAACGGTGTTGTCATGCTTGGTAAGTGTGTCGCCACTAGCGCCAAGGATGTCAAGTAAGAACTAACGTGGATCAGTTGATTACCAGTAAAAAAGTTCACCATTGTCTAGTAGCTATGAGAAAGATCCTCTTGATTATATAGGTGGTGCTAAGACTCGCTTATTATAAACTCGGATTCTTTCAGCGGAAGACCGCCATATGGCAGGTGTCTTGCTTGTCAATTAAGTGTAAGAGTTTGGGCCTTGCAGTTATTGACAGCTGTCAGCTTGTTTCAAAATAGCTGTATTAGTTGTGCCAACTGCTAAAATAAGCGACCCGCAGGGTTATCTGATCACACTGTTCTGGAGTGCTCAGTGAATTTGGGTTGCACATCTTCATGAATACAATATGATGATATTTTGAATATATATTCTGAGCGTTCGTGTTGTTGCGGTTGAACCCCCGCAAGCCTCGCTCGCCGTTGCGGAAAACTCTTTTCAATGTCTGACCTAATTACTCACTGATTGCATCTTGTATTATTTGTTCTTCAAGTGCTCGTGTGTGCGAATTCAACAACTAACATTTCACGATGAGATTTACTATGTTTAACGATGGGAAAGCCAGTGTACTTAGTATATCGGGAGAAGATATGCGTAAGCTCCGAGTTGCAAAAAAATGGTTGGTCCTGCAACATGGATGTGACACTAAGTAAACTCATAAAAGAAATAATCGAACTCTCCGTCGATGTAGGATTGAGTGTTAGGGAGTTCTGCGAATGTGTCTCGTGCTGAATAACCTTTCGCATACTCCAGCACGAGATTACTGACCCCGACGAGCATTGCACATCGATAGAGGGAACTCGCGAAACGTATTTCATCCTAGAAACCGATGAAACTTTAAGAATCATATAGGTCATTCAAGCCCAGACTGATCACGGGACAGATTGTTACATCAACAATGTGCCATGAATATTGGCCGTAAGATATGTAACCTGGGCGTCAAGCCTGGTGAGATAAGTTATTTCAGATGGGTTATCTCAGATAACCCAACTATGAGTGACGAATA
>NW_003207636.1:0-1371 GCF_000006405.1 Perkinsus marinus ATCC 50983
GGGCAAGAGGGAACGTTTGATCTTGTCCCAAACATCGATGGTGGCCACTGTAAGCTTCTCGGTCATCGCCACAACTTTATCTGGAGCTCCAGATTTGCTATTGAATCGAGCCCTCAGGATACTGCCGTAAATGTTGTCAACACTGACTACACTCGGCAAGACCATGTTGAAGGCGAAGAACTTGCTCTTGGTTCGATTAGGTATGTCATTCCTACCACCTCCTGGATGGCCCATAGCGCCAATGTAGCTGAGCTTCTCGATCGTCTTGAAGTCGCCACGCTTATCCTTGTCGAGGAAATAGAAGCCACCCATGTCCACAAGCTGTCTAGTAAGCTCAAGAGTGACCTGGTCACCCCACTGGTTCACCAGTGGCATGCTCATGTCGTCCAAGAAGATCGTCATGGGCTTGCCCCCTGGTGGGCAGAAGGTCTTTCCGGTCTTCCTCTCGACCTCGGACTCAATAGTGCGCTGGAAGCCTTCAGGCGTCGTAGCGCTGCTGAAGTTAATCCTCTTAGAGAGTCTCTCGTCCAGTGAAAAGCCCTGCACATACATCATCGCTGTGCTTGTCTTAGCCGTACCGCTAGCACCAACCATCAGTGCACTCTGGAAATTGGGAGGTGCACGACTGCGATCGAGATTGGAGATAATATTGATCATGAACTCCGCACGGCATGAATCAAGTGTCGGGATCAGCAAAGAGCTGAAGTTCAGTTTCTTTGGAGGCTTCCACACCTCAGGTTTCCACAACAGCCAAGGATATGCCTTCGAGGGGTCTTCTCGGTTCGGGACGTACTCGAATACCGTCTGGTCACCATCGAGAGGTGGCAACGCATCGCCGTCACCACAGGCAGACTGAATCTGATAGGACAAACCACAATGACTTCATTCGAGAATGCGGCCACCGGAGACTTACCGAGTGTAGCTTCTCATGGAACTGCTTCCGCCCTTCTGTTTCCAACAAGCCTCCGAAAGCCCAAGCCACTGCGTACGTAACAATACGCTTGTAAGCGTCAGGAGTAAGCACCTCGCTGGCCGCCACATGAGGCGCCAAGATCGCAGAAATCATATTCAACATGTTAACAATGACGATGTTTTCGTTGATGCTCATGACACATGTTATGTTGCGTCTCCACCAGTCGAAGAGGTCCGGTTCAGCAATCCAATTCTGGATGAAGCCAGCAATGATGCTCTTCTCCTGCTCACGATGGGCCCCAAGATCGAGCCGTTTCACCAGCCAACTCTGTACTAGGGGGTCCCAACCGAGATCACTGGCACTGACGTATATGATGCCCGCTCGTGACACTGTAGCCGGCGAGGCATTGTTCAGATTTTCCACTTCAATACGATACGACAGTTGTCGGTCATGGGGAT
>NW_003212809.1:0-2175 GCF_000006405.1 Perkinsus marinus ATCC 50983
TCACGATGAAGGTCGTCAGCGTAAGCGCTGCGAGTGTCTTGACCATGCTTCGAAGTAGCTGCGCCAAGGCGGGCTTCGGAGAGTACATCTTGCTGAGAATGCCTTGTGCGGCAGTGTTGTCTGTAAACAGCACGACGTTGTAGTCGGAGCAGCTCCCGGCCAGTCCTTGCGCTGCCGTTAGCGCCAGCGCGGCCGCCAGCAGTTCAAGCGCGACCATGTTGCGAGATTCTGAGGGCGTCGATATATCTTTCAGCAGGCTATCCCAGGTCCTCAGAGCCGTGCAACCGCCCTGCTCCTGGACCGGCGTCCGAAAGAAATGAACTTGGTTGGTGCCGTCCGGACCAGACAGTGCGATAACACCACCCAAGGCGCTCAACGACGCGTCAGAGGCTATAGTTATCGTTCTTGACCTCGTGCAAACCGCGCGAGACAGAGCGCCCACTGGATGACCGGAGTGGGGCTGCCCGAGCAGGGACAGAAAGAATGATGATATTACCGCAATCTCACTAGACCGTGGACATTTAGCGAACTTCAGGAAGCGGCTTTCCATGGCGCTTCTCAGGCCGAAGAAAGGTTGGAGGTATGGCTTCAGGAAGGGCCTCAGCTGGCAGTAGTGAGAGAGCTTGCCACACAGGGAAGCCAGGTCTTCGAATCTTATCGACTCTGAGGCGAGCAAGGTTGACAGCAGGAGCTTGGTCTTGGTCAACTTATCCGCCGCCAAGAAGAAGCGAGCCGATCCAGGCGACTCGGTGTCCAGGGTGACCCCGATGAAGCTGCCGTTGTGTTGCCCTAGGCGCATCTTCTTGAAGCTGAGCCTCGAGCCCATTATTGTCCAAAGGAGCGAAATCACGGTGCATACCTCCGTGTAATATGCCGGATCCACCAGCCAGAGGCCATCGTCGACGTACATGAGGCCGGCTGCCGTACCGCACGGCAGCCAGGATTTCAAGATATTTGTTGCACAGATCTGGACTGCTCGCGCATAGCGTACGAACCAGAACCCGCTAGAGTTGAGCCCGAAGGGCAACGAACAGTTTTCGAAGTAGGAGGCAACGCCGCTGCTGTCCTCGTGGCAGAAGGATAGGTGCCGTCTCTCCTCGGGATGGATCTTCAGGAAGCGGTACGCACTCTCCAGGTCCAGCTCGAAGAGGAGCCACTTCCTCACGGGGTATTTCTGCTGCAGCTCACCCACCAATCTCCGAGTACAGGTCGTGGACGGGAGCTTATTGGAGTTCGGAACTTTGGCCCGGAGATTTATGTTACCCCGGAGGTAGTCATCGATCACTCTCACCCCACCATCTTTCTTTGGAATGGCTCCTCGAGGGACGAAACTCCGGCTGCGGTCAACGGTCTCCCCCTCGTTCAGTTTCCTGATGAAGCCTTGGGCCTCCTCCTTGCGCAACGTCTCCTCGACGGCATCGATGACAGTAGGGTCTCTCATGGATGAGTAGTTCTTGAAGCCGTCGCCGATTGTTTTGGTCGGGAAAGGGGGGTGCATTTTCTTGTTGTATCTGGGGAAGATGGGACACGGGGCGATCTCTCGCGAAATGCCAATTGGCAGACCCTCTTCGCAGAGATTCCCGATGTCATGGTCGTCGACGCCTAACCTTTCCACCATGATGCTGAGCAGCTTCCCATCGACGGAGTTGGCCGGTCCTGGCGTCGCGATCGGGAGGTTCAGTGAGCGCTTGAGTTCCTCCCTTGCCTTTGCTGCTGCAGTCTCAGCCAAGGCTCCCAGGGTGGAGACCTGTCCTTCGGTGGGCCTTCCCTCTACGGCACGGAGGGCGTCTGAGAAGCCCGAAGACTGCCCTACCTTCCACAGAATGGCGGCCACTCTGCGGCCAAAGGTCTGATGAGCGTCTGAGAGGGGTTTCCCCGCGTCGGGTAATTGACAGCCACCTCCATCCTTGAAGTGCTCGTCGTCGAATATGTCCGTATTGATGGTCTTTGTAGCCTCCGCCTGGAGGTCTTGAAGGGCTTTACCGAAATCATGGTCAGTGCCGGCTTGGGCTTTGGTTGCGTGCGTACGAAGTCGCTTTTGGGTGGGTGCCGCGCTGGCACCTGAGGGGGAGGACTTTTAATCCGAAGGGATCGGTCGGGTACTATTGCTCAACGCCTCGACGAGTTCAAGAGACAACGCTTTGTCGAGTACTACGACTTGTCCGTGGACGCCCA
>NW_003214904.1:0-3063 GCF_000006405.1 Perkinsus marinus ATCC 50983
GTGCTGTCATCAGGAGCAAGCTGAATACCAGACAGAATCTCGCTTTGCTTGTGGCCATTGTATAGTCATCTACATACACGATCGCTCGAAATATTGTAGTACCGATCTCCGGGGCAACCATTCGCAACGCATAGTCCAAGAGGCGTTTCACGCAGCGTAAGCTCGCAGCAGATAGTCTCCCGAAAACGCTCGGGGATGTTACGAGCCCGAAAGGCAGGCAATTGTGCTTGAAGGCTCTGCTGGGATCACGGGGATCCAGAAAGCATAGGAATCCACGTTCGCTCGATTCCACACTAATCAATCTGAATGCTGATACTACGTCCCACTCTAACAACCAAACCTGGCTATCCTCGTCTCCAATACTAGGAGTTGGTCGCGGGACATTAGCCAATAAATCGTAGACATCCCGGAACCTGGGTAGACAGCATGTTGTTCTCAGACCACGGACACTACTATCTTCGCATTTGCTCTCAAGTAGAACTTCAGTACGCACAGTAATACTGATACCACTCCTCCTAAAGTCGTCCAGTTGCCGTATGGCTTTGAACTCCTTCCCATTTTTCCACATCACGTGAACTTTCGACAACGCCTTACAGTCTGGGCTCATCGGATCAATCTCTGATAATCGGCCTAGCCGGAGCTCCTTCGCTATAAGCTCTTCAAACAACCCATACATATCTGGAGAAATGCTACCCTGCGGCCAGTCGCGTAGCCTCAGCTCCTCGAGTTTTCCGCTAGGCCACCGCACGAAGGCCGGCTCGTCCTTCTTTGGTTTGCCAAACTTGTCAGTGTCGACTGCTGGCCATTCCGCATTTTCACGAACCGAGATCAAGATGCCGATTGGTGTTCCCTCAGCTACCATCCGGCAGATTTCCGCGTCTTCACCGGGCGACTCCGTCGTTGCCTCTTTCCCAGGGGCCGTGGTAAGGCAGAGTTCTTCTAGCAGTCTAGCGCGCAGGGGTGACGGGGGGGGGGGGCGGCCAGCTCATCCAGCTCCGATTTATCGATGCCCTTCGCGACGGAGATGAAAGTGGTCAATTCCTCGAGGAGATCATTGGCCACACTATTGAGGGGAGCTCCATCGTCGGCGTTCCACTCCGCACTCATCGCGGACTGCTCTTCCCGAGAGCTGGCGAAGAAACGATCTAAGAAGTCCTTCCGGGCCGCACAAAACTTCTCTGTATGTTTAATTAAAATCCCAGAAATACTCTCTATTGATGGCAGTTCAGATTCTAGAAACTCGAACTTGTCCCACTGCCCTGAGTACCCAGAACCATCTCTAGGCTTTCCCTCAACGGCTGCGGCTGATAACTCCTGGGTCGACGTCACCCAGGGGTGGTCTTCAGGCTTGCCGGCCAACTTTCTGCGTCTACCTCGCTGTTTCTTCGCTTGGGTAGACCTGACGTGTGGCATTTCCCAAAGAAGGATCTCTCTGTTTAGTAGTAACTAAACTGTGCAATGATCGTTCCGAGAACGACGCTTCCTCCGTCCCATTTGTGGTGTTATGACCACTGGCCTAACGCAACACTGACCAGTTTTGACTACGTGATAATCAAACTTCAAGAAATGTCGGAAACTCAGCTTCAATGATGTTGGATTGACACCAAACCACTGCCGCAGCTACTGGCTCTTAGGGTTTTTCCTCGATGGTTCATCTTTCACCGGCCCAGTCCTAGGGCGTTTATCCGGCCCGGGGCTCCTGTCCTTGTCCCCATCTAGACCGTTTTGCCAATAGGGCTTGGCTTGGGGGTCGCCGAAATGTTTACGATAACGGCAATCCCTACCAAAGGGACAGGATTGGCGAGTGAAACGACAAGTGTCAGCACCAAACTGCATAGTACTCCCTTGTCTACGTATACCCTTGCCCGAAGGTGGCCTGGGTATGCCAGAGTGGCTTACAGCCGGCTTAGCCAAGGCCACGGCTATCAACTCGTGAGACTGATTAGATCTCAAGTAGGTACCGAGGGCAGAGTCGACTTGGAGAGAAGGGTCCGTGTCCCGCAGGCGGGTAACTCCTTGTGGCAAGGCTAACCTGTAACCCTTATCATACTCGACTGCTGCCTCAAACGAACGGGACCTCGCTAACCAAAGCAACCGGCTCAGATAATCCTGGCCAGCAAGGAAATCGCACCCAGAGAAGACTGTGATGCATACAACCCACTGCTGCACACACATCAACCATTCAAAGCAATCCTTGGGGTTGCGGCTCTTGGCGGCAGTGGTTCGGTTCTTCTCACCCGACCTGGTCTCAAAGGGTATGGCGGCATTCCGAGCGCCGGTATCGTATACCTTAAGCTCTATATACTGAAGAGGGTCATGCCGTAGGCGGTCGACCATAGGGATAGGAGGGCATAGATGGTCACTCGGAATATGTCCCAATGCCTGCATACAGCGAGCAGCGAAGACCGACCACCCTTTGTCGCCTACGGTTAGCTCAGATTGATTTTTCATCTTTTTGACCACCGTAATGAACACGGCTTTGAACCGAGCCTTCCTCAGCTTTGAGAATATCTCGACCACGACGACACCGTCACCACCACCACCGCGGTTATTGTTGGCGTCGACGACTTCGCTGGCAGTACCGGGACTTTTTGAGGATGGGCTGGTAGACTTCGCATCAGCTACCTCCGTCATAGTGGTTGTGTCGGACTCTCCGTCGGGTCCCCCATCTGCACACCTTCTCAATAGTTCGTCGGTCAGCTCCTTGTCCTCGAGGGCCGCCTCGAGCACACCCACGGTACTAATACCCATGTCAACACAAACCGTCGACGCTTTTTCGGCCAAGTCGGGAAAAAATTCGTGGAAGAGGTCGGGCGTGATGGGAGTGGTGGACATATACAAATAATCTGCGACCAGCTCGTGTAAATCGGAGCATGACTCAACACTTGCATAGCTAGATCCTGTCTAGCCTGGCACGCTAAGCTCAAGTCCGCAGCTTGGTAAGGAACACAGTGTTGCCTGGCTCTCCCTAGAGTGATGAGAGATTGAGCGGACACGCAGGCAAGTCGACGAGTGGTCAGCCACGCGAGGCGGCCGTCCTAAACCCGTAGAGCCACTCTAGCC
>NW_003210601.1:0-1242 GCF_000006405.1 Perkinsus marinus ATCC 50983
AGTATCTTATTGACAGCCGCCGCAGCATTCACGCGGCCGAAGGTAAGGGTCTCTACCCCTTTACTGTCCTTGACACCTTGGGTGGCCGTATCCTTGATGATACTTTTGATGTAAGCAGGGGTCAGCTTAGCCTTCAGAGAAGGTTCAAGGCTGTAGAGCATCCCAGCTATACCTGCTACAATAGCGGCGGCACCCGAAGTGCCCTTACCTGTGGCATACTTTCCTTCGAGATCAGTTGTAACTATTCCGTTACCTGGAGCGGCAATGTCAACAGCTGAACCGAAATTGCTTCCATCCGTAAGCTGCATGTTGGGACCATACGTGGCAGCCACACATAACACTCCATCAGCGGGTGAACGGCCGAAGGAACAAGGGAAGTCTGGATTTATGTCCAAATCGCGGTGCTTATTCCCTGCCGTGACGACAACGAGCATGCCAGCTGCATTTGCTTCCTGAATCTTGTCGGTAAGGGCTTGGGAACTCTCTGAATCGGAACCTTCCGTCATGAGAATAACTTTCACATCTTCTTTCGTCCCATTGATCAGATAGGTGAAAGCATCCGCCATTGCGGGAAAACTCGGAACTTCACCGTCGAATATGGGCAGTATGCGCACACTGTCCAGAATACCCGCCAAACCGATCATGTTATTTCTGATAGCACCAACGATGCCAGCCATGCCGGTCCCATGCCGTCCTCGAGGACGGGTATCATCATTCTTATCAATGACGTTGTAGCCCTTGATGACGGTACCCTTCAAGTCAGGGTGAACGGCCTCGATTCCGTCGTCAATAACTGCGATGGTCACAGGTGTTCTCTCGGCAATAGAGTCCAGGATACCCCAAGCCTCCGGTACAGAGATGGCCTCAAGATAAGCCTTCTGCATGTAATAGAATTTGTCGTTAGGATCGCCGTTCACAGGACCGAGCCCACGGAAATAGCCACTTTTGTCCACTTCTGCTTCAACGTAGAGAAGCTCGCACGAGAAGAACCAGAGTGATGTTACGAGGAGTTTCATTGTAAGCCACTAGGATGATCAATTCGTTGTGCTTCGGCGTGTCGAAGTGTACGCGTGAACTACCTCGTTTGACTGGCACATTTGTTCGCGCACGTGGATTTTTTTCGCGCGCGGCACATTGTTTGGGATCCCTGACGATGGATCTGAGCTTCTTTCCGAAAGAATCTTTCGTCATCCACGGGATTATAAAGCAAGTCGAGATAGCGCAAGACCTCGATACGCCTCG
>NW_003201822.1:0-1424 GCF_000006405.1 Perkinsus marinus ATCC 50983
ATCCAGCGGTACTCAGCTCGCTCTAAATGCGGCCAACTACTCAACTAAATTTACTCAGGGCAACTTTTTTGACAAGACTAGATAGGCTCGCGAGGTCCCCCGGGTCCCTACCAGCGCGTTCGTCTGCTGAACGGGACGCGCTGAAGATCGAAAGTATCAATCGAGTGGCACCGTGTGCGGATAGCCTGGTCGTGAGTGCTAGACGAGATCTGCCTGTCTGAACGGAGTTATGAGGGCAACTTGAGATCCCGTTCAAGCTTGAGATAGCACGCGACAGGAAAAATACGAACAGCTGGGTCACACAGAAAGCACCGATTAGACGAACAAGAGTATCGACCGTAGGGAAGCGATCAATCCTTCGAGATTATGAGACATGTCCGACCAACTATGTATATTTGTTCTGGGCAATTTTTTTGACCAGACTATATCTGCCACGTCCACAGAAATTGCACATCTCGGACTCAACGATCAACCATCCAGAGGGCTTATTCATACTGAGGCATACTTGGCTTTGGGCTGATATACTGAGGTATTGATTGTACTATGCTGTGGATGGCATAGACTATGCTATAGACTGACGTGGTCTTGTCAAGGTCGATATTGTAAATAATGCAACTCTCTTCCGAAGACCTCGTCCGGTCTCCGCTCCTCTCTGAGGCCTGTCATTACAGACTACCACAAAAAATATACCCAGGTGCAGCCACTGCACTGCAGTGAGTAACACCCAGACTCTCTCAGGTGGCTCTTCGAAAGACTCAAAGAACGGTTGGGCTCCCTTGTGTACCTTCTACTTGTGTGCATATTCGAGATTGACCTGCCAGTTTGGTATGCTCAGGAATATTCTGGCTCCCTGCGTACGACGCAGTGAAAATATTCGATGAAACGAAATTTTGTCCGATCAAGCCTTCTCGCCTGCCTCGTACTGATCGAGTTCTACCCGTCGTTATCAGCGGGAATCGAGCCCTTCCTGAAACTCCTGAATCAGATTGAACCTCCCAAGTTGGTTTCTTATAATCACCACTTCACTAGGCAAATCGAACACACAGACCTTCCAGCCGGGGTCGCACGCATCCACGTTTAGCATACTCTTCCCTTATCCTTGAACACATGAAATGGATCAATGGTGCAACAACACGACTTGATTATAGGGAGCAACAAGGGATCTCATGAATCTTCTAGCGTGGCGATGTTCGGCTGCCTCGCGGATGACCATCATCGTCTTGCGATGGATCTGATCGAATCGACATCAGCCTCATGTTGATTCGAGCATATTTTCGTCGATGAGTAGTGCATTACAGTCTATTTGCCGACACTTCCATCTTGACTCTGAACATTCAGCGGCAACGGAGTTCGTTGACAAGATCACAGGCTTGTTAGTCTCCTTGACGAATAGTCGACAGGAATGGATACATAGACTCAGGGTA
>NW_003212212.1:0-1358 GCF_000006405.1 Perkinsus marinus ATCC 50983
TCTGAGCTGTCTTCTCACTAAATGGCTTATACCTTTAATGAGTACCTCACCATTATTACTCTGGACCTATAATACTTACATCATCTCCTGCATCTGTTGAGGATTCCAACTAAGAAGACCAACACCTTCTGTCATCCCATATACTTGTGCCATACCCAATGCTATATTAGTAGCCTTAGCAAAGTCATCAGCAGCACCAGTAGTAATACGACCAGTAAAGAGTTCCTCAGCAGCACGACCACCCAAGATAACAGCTAATTTATCATGAAGAGCTTCCTTAGAATAAAGAGCTAACTCCTCAGGAAGGTATTGTGCAAAACCTAAGGCCCCAGATGACCTTGGTACTATGGTAACCTAAATAGATAAGCATCGATACGTTAGTGTTGTGGAGGAGACAGTAATACCTTTAGGAGAGGATCAGCAAATTCCATCATCCAACCCGCTACAGCATGACCTGACTCATGTATAGCTACTGTCCTCTTCTCTTGCTCCGACATAAGGTTATTGGATTTAGCCAATCCACCAATAATCCTCTCAGTAGCCGCCTACTAGGTAGTACTAGTAGTAGTATAGTCATGTGTATAGTTAATGTATACTTATTATTATTACCTCAAAATCCTTCATCTCTACCCCAGATGAACTCCTACGTGCTGCATAGATAGCAGCCTCATTACAGAGGTTAGCAATATCAGCACCCGTCATACCAGGTGTCAAGGCCGCCATACGTCGGGCTACTTCGGTTACATCAATACCCTTAAGGAGAGTAAGGGGTTTAAGATGGACCTACCAGCCGAATGAGGAGGAAGAGGATGATGATAGATAGGACCTTAAAGATAGCCTCCCTATCATTAAGGTCAGGTTTATCAACAGCAATCTGTCTATCAAACCTTCCTGGTCGTATTAATGCTGGATCTAGGATATCCGCTCTGTTGGTACCAGCTAAGACTACTACTCCAGTAGTTGAGCTAAATCCATCCATCTCAACCTAAGAGAGTGGTATGAGTAGTATGATAATGAGTATATTCCTATTACTAGTATCTGATTAAGTGTGTTCTCTCTCTCATCATTGGCCCCTCCTGAGAATCCACCCTTTCCTCTCTTCCTACCAACAGCATCAATCTCATCAATAAATATAATAGAAGGTGCCGCTTGCCGTGCTTGAGCGAATAGGTCTCTGAATAAATAAGCTCCAACAACAGATAAACTCCTCTTACATAGTACTACTACCTCACTCGACTAGGACCTACTCCAACAAACATCTCAATAAAGTCAGAACCACTCATAGAGAAGAAGGGTACACCACTCTCTCCTGCTACTGCCTTAGCTAATAAAGTCTTACCTACATTATTATATATCAA
>NW_003208927.1:0-1180 GCF_000006405.1 Perkinsus marinus ATCC 50983
ATGGGTTCCTGTACTCCCTTAGCCAGGTCACGAATGCGAACTCCTTCTGCAAATACCGGGTCACCCTATAATAGAGAGCTCCCACGATATGCTATTCGGTCCCCTTGATATCCCTAGGGTGATTCACACATCATGAAACGCATAATTGATGCTTTCACGTGGTAGGAACTCGCGACGCCTTTTAGTGAGCTGATGGCAAAAGCTGGTCTCACGATCACGCATAACGATTGGGCAAACGTCTTTGACTTCAGCAAGGGACAAGTGAGCCCATTATTATTGATGTTTTGACGGTGGATATCTTTATCAATATTGGAGTTTCACCCGTAATATGAAAAACACTAGCGAAAAACATATTTCACGACTACTACAGGCCGCGAATATCGCGTTTTTCACCGAGTTTTACGCCACTTCACGTAAAACGGGTGAAACTCCATTATATGCCATAGTGATATTAAATACAACTGCCTAGGACCTTGAGGGCTCTGGCTCCTTACCACGACCGCTGGGGAGAGGCTCGAACCTATCGCCGCCATGGTTCGAGTCCTAGCGTGAAATTGAGACTGAAACTAGAATTTATATTTCCCCAACTAGATGATATAGATTCTAAGTTGAAGTTGCACTCTCTCAAGAAGAACTCCGCTCAAAAGCAGCCGCCGAATTTTCATTAAAAATATTATGTCACATTGTATACCAATATTAGATAATATATATATCTATAATCATTATTAATAAAGATATTATGAAAAACTATATATTTTACAATTATATATTCTCAATCGGTCACATCACACAAACCATTCTAGGAACAACACTCTTCTGGAACGCATTGGAGAATTATGAACGACGAAGAGATGCGAGCCCGGCGCCATTCAGAATGGCAAGTTGAAGCCAGAGCATGTCTCGGCATACGTGAGTAGTTCCGTGGCTAATGTTGCTATCATCTGCTTTATCAGCCGAACCCAGTAGAGCGACTGATGAAGATGAATCAGGGTAAATTGGATACCGACTTCTGACTCTTCGAAAGTGCTTCTTGCATGTCGATTTAATTCTGTCTTGTCCGTCGCGCACGCGTAGCTCCGGAAATCGAAAGTCTTCGAGACCCATAAAAAAGTGAACATGTTTCATATGTTTGGAGTTTCACCCTAGTGATATGCAAAACACTGATCAAAAATATATTCAC
>NW_003200114.1:0-2330 GCF_000006405.1 Perkinsus marinus ATCC 50983
GCTGGGTACGAAGGCGAGTATAGTCACAGCTGGAGTGTTTATAACTTTCATGGGAAGAAAAAGTAGCAAATCAAATTCAGTTTGGCCAATTCACGCGAGTTGAGTATGATGCTGCGTCAACTCGCCTCGACGCTAGAAGCCAGCAGCTACCCGAAGTCGAGAGCATCCCGCCGTTCACGCTAACGTGAAAAACTTGCTTAACTCAACTGTAGAATTATACAAGGAGTTAAGCATGACCACTGCTCTTGGACCAAGAGTCTTGGTCACAGATTGAATTGTCGAATTTCGACAGTGCTGATATAGCATAACGCGGCTCCAAGAGCCAGTAGACTTGTGACGCCGACATGCGAATCCAACTAGACTCTGTACCGCTCTGTGCTCACGTGTCACAGAAGGTTGTTGCATATTCCACTCATATACGGGGATGTCGAAAGTATGGTGTCCCGATTTCCCGTATTGCCCTAAGAAAAACTCGTCGATCGTGGAATTCCCGGATTGTGATGATCAGCTTGTGTTTCATCTCCTTCTGTGGTGTCGCTTGGGACATTGACGTGACATCATTCATGCCCCTATAGGACGGGGACATTTCACGAGGCTCTCGTGACGAGAGTACCTTATCCTCGCTATACAGGAGTTGTGGACTCCTTACGTTGTAAGCGAGCGAGCGGAATGTTATTGTCGTCTTCATCCCATCAGCATCAGAATCATTCGCCCCTCATTGACCTAGTGTCGTACTAATCTAAATAGGCGTATCTGGAACACGGTGTCCCTAGCTCTCAGTCTGAGAGTCTTTGAGAGACGCCTTGTATGCAAGCTCTGTCCCTCTATCATCCATATGATGCCCATTTTCAGGAATGACTTGCCAGAATGAAGTCGACTCACATGCAAAAAGTCCAACTAACACTGGTTGCACGAGGTGCAAACCAACGGGACCAATTGAGTCGGTGCCTGGCGAGTTCAGACTGAACTGTTCAGTTCATCGTACGACAAAACGAGAAAACGACCGCAGTCAATGGTGGGAAAATTAGGTGCCGATGATTATGAGAAGTGCATCGGTAAGTAGCATGCCGAGCCTTCTGGTGCTGTGAGTGGTTGCTACTGCTACACTAACAGTTTTATCGGCCACGCTGCAGGCTCGACTCGTACCGCTCGAGAGATTCACCGATTGTTGTATCCAATTCGATGGGGTCAATCATAGCTTGACCAATATTCTCCATCTCAGAACTTTCAAACCGGAGTAGTGTATGCGGCGGTCTCTGTAGAAATACGAGCGCCTGTTCGAAGCCTCCTCCCAGAACGACATACTCATGCTCATCTTGGGGAGCATATTTCTTGAGTTACAAAAGAGATGAAGTAAACTGACTACGCTTCAGAAATGGCACGAGAATTGTCTCTTCTCAGGACTGTCCAACGCGGGGCATTTGTGTGATATATTCTGACTCTAATTCTAATGTTTGTATGTTCCCGAATATAGAGCTCAGTAGTACTCCCCTCCAAATCTATTATCTGCTATTACTGATGACTCCTTACACTATTTGACAGGGACCGTTACTCACGTTGGTCTTCTGAAGACCGTCGTCAGCGAGCAACTCGATTCGAGCTCAACACCGTTATGGATAGCGCATCCGTTAAGTATCTTGATAGTACCGAGGCGTGCAGCGGAGCGATGTACTTGGCTATCCCACCGGTCTCATAACTTTCCAAGAAAATACGATGAGAGCCTACGGTCTTATGATAAGACCTGAATGCCTTATCACCTAGCCTTGCACACTGACCTGCTTCATTTCAGACTAGACTTGACAGTGAATGATTGAATAGAAAACCATGAAGACTCCATGAACATGCCTGAACATCATATATCGGCGTCGTCTTTGCTTTTCTCATTCAGGACAACAGACTGGGGTGCAACCCGCCGTCGTCGAGATATGAAGCTCTTAATCAACCGCCGTAACCCAAGAATCTGGAAGAAAATCCGAGAGAGAACAGCGATAGTTCGAGCAAAAAAAATGCACAACTTCTGGCCCAGGAGTCTTGGGTGGCAAGACAAAACCCGTCGCAGTTTTATCAAGTTCCCGACAATAGCGAGCAACCAATAGCCACAGTGACACGATTGTCACATTGCGAAAATCAGATGTGGAATACTGAGCTTCGCAGTGAGCTAACTGGGAGATCGAAAAAAATTACTATTCACAATGATTGGAATTCTTATAGGATTAAGTGATCTTATCGAATTATGAATTCTACGATTCGAATTTACGAATTCGAATCTCACGGTCAAGTACTGAGCTTTGACCACCGTCCCCTTACGTTTCTGAATATGCGACTCAAAC
>NW_003209465.1:0-2369 GCF_000006405.1 Perkinsus marinus ATCC 50983
AATAGGGCTGCAAGTGAAAAAGCTAAATTTAAAGCTTAATTTGAGCTGTGGAAGCTGACTAATTATCCGTGTATACATAGAACTTTACGATAATAGGTGCTCTCTCAAGTATGGTTGAAACTGAAACCCTGTGACCAGAGAGTGGTCTTGAAATGCTCGCATCCACATGTTGCTGCGTGCGTATGGCGCGCCCAAAACTATCGTCGAAACAGTTTTACGGGAGATAGAAGATTGATTAGATTAATTGGGTTCTGACATCTTCGCCTATTAGTGGTACAGTAATGCATGAGCACGACGTATTCGATGGTATATGTGAACTCACGCTCTGGTGTAATGAATTTCATATTTTTGTATTCAACTGGTGTTTTTGGTTCCACATGCTTTATTTACCTAGAGCATTTATCTCATACTGGAGATTCCAACGCTCCACCGTGAAATGTTGTGGATGGCCTATGTTCGATACATGGCTCAAGCTCTATAACTCTATTGGTGTTGTTCCGTTCATACTGATTGTGTTTGCAATGTGGAAAATGATGTATGAGCTGGTAATATATGGGCAGTGATACACTCCATCGACATAGTGTGACACATCGTTACTGAATGTTCTCGAGAAGTTTGAATTATACAATTCTCGTAATAGATTTCAGTGTGTGGATTTTAAACCTCATATTGCGGTCTTCGTTCGAGCCTGATGGCTCGCAGAAACCACCTTCATTTCCCCTCAACAAAATATCCTTTGATCTGCTAGCAGACTGCTAGTAGCGGTGCGGAGCGTACAAGAGAGCTGACGATCAGAGCAGCGACAAAGTTAAACCCATCCTGTGAGCGTATCGGTCATCGCGAATACACTGGCAGGCCTAATGACAGTGTTGGAGCTTGTTCCAGCTATCGACAGGCTCACAAAAGTCTATGTAGGCAGTGTCCCAACGTCTGGAGCGGAAGACTCCCGAGTATCCACAGGCAGCAATATGGCGGGCGCGCTTATGAGCACAGCCGAGGCAATTCCTCACGAGCCGGATATTATCGCCAGCGGGGTCAGCCTGTAGCCACAAGGCTACAGGCTGCAACGCCGCTGACATGCCAGTGCACCCACATGACCAATTTTGGTATCGTGCACTCTACGGTGTAACTGGGAACGGAGCTCGCGGCCTTCGTGTTCCGAATCTGGACTAATGTGAACTCCAGAGATTCAAAGATTTGAGTGGTACAGTAAGGAAAACGCTATCATCATCTTCTCGAATATAAGTCTATTACTTAGCTCATCAGGTACTCCGTTCATTAGAATAGACGCAAGGCGTTTATCGATCCACGAATCATCATTGTGAGTGTCCGCTGAATGGCGGGACCAATCGCTGGGGAGGTTTACTACGGAGATGCACTTGTCGCCAAATTCAACTCTCACACGACGATTTCACGAATTTTTGGGTCTCACCTCAGTGATCATAAAAAACTATTCGCTAAATAGTTTGGCCAAGAGCAGCAGCAATACCACTATCATGAAATGACCGTGATAAAGTATTGAGCGGTAGACCTGGAGGGACCACTGACAAATTCGGATGAAGTTGAGATGGATTAATGGGTACTCTAGTCTCTTACTATATGTTTAACGGTAGATACTAGGTTACGGACGGGATTCGTCCTACTCCCTCGCTACGAAGTCACCAACTACGTAACAAAGCAGCAGCTCTACCGTTAACACCGTGACATGCAATCGTCTTCAGCCTACCATGGCAGCTCGTACGACATCGTCAACATTGGCGACACCCTGATGAAGGCAATATTCTCGCGTCTATTGGAATGGAAAAACTCAGCTCCGTCAGGACATAGTGGAGGGAGTCGAGCTACGATGTTACTAGCAGCTGAAGACGCTAACGGTCGTACAGGATGTAGACGAAGAATATTGCCGGCTTGGACTAATTCAGTAAGCCTGTCCACATATCGCCGTGTGGTCTCATCCGCTACAAGTTCAAACTTCTCAGCGAAGTCGATCTTGACTTCAATATGGCTCATAGTATGGTTCGTACATGTAAGATGAATGCTAGTCCGCCTAACGCGCATCAGATTTCCCAGTCGCAGACTCCATCCAGCTCCGGAACCCGAAGTAGAAGCCGGGATTACCTGGGAACCTCGTATGTTGAGTTCGGTAATGGTTTCAAATCTTTAAGATCGAATTTACCTGGATGAGCTACTAGACTGTCCGCCTTTTTCCCTAGACGTATTTTAGCTCCTATCTATCGGCGGGACACTTTGTTCGCTGGTTTAAACCCCCTCAACAGGATTTGACTCTGGGTAGCGAAACCAATACCCCGTGTAAGTCAATTCTCTGAGCAGAGCAAGTCATACTCAGGCCGAGTTTTAGCTGACATGAA
>NW_003204973.1:0-1653 GCF_000006405.1 Perkinsus marinus ATCC 50983
CTCTAATAATTGCATCGACATCGATAGTATCACCTTCAATAGTCGAGTGAGGATAAACTCCAACATCCATCACTAATATAACTCAACTAATGTATGTGTATCATGAACATGATGATCATCATGTTATACTCCAAGATCAGGTAATTCATCATCACCTTCCCATTCATTATCCATAATCGTGGTGGTCTTAATCGAAGGTAATCCCCTTTTCGACACAGTTAATCGTTTTCTATCAGCAACCACATCATCATATAACACCTTATCGTAGGTCGGCTGTGTATGGTAGGTTGGTAATGATGGTGATTCCAACATCATCCTACCACACGTATATACATAAGGATAGTATTGTTATTATTACTTGTTAATACTAACTACTGTTTCATCATCATTCTCCTCACTCTTATCTAACCTATTACACTGCTCATCCTCATCCTTATTATGATGATGTTGTAGTTTATTAAGAATCTTCATATATTGTTCATAAGCTGTATTATTACCCATATCTTTACATATTGATACCAAGTACCTGTAGTTAGGATAAACATTAAATAATGTTATTTATTACCTTAATGGTTCAATATTATGCGGGAATCTACGATATATATGTTCGTACCTACATTGTTATATATATATGTTACCATTCCTTGATAATAACGTACATATTATAAGCCTTTTGTTGATTACCCATTCTACGATAACAACTAGCTATCATAAGCATCCATTTAGGCTCTGATGGGGATATATCACTAGCCCTTTTGAATAAAGGTATAGCTGATTCAAACCTAATACTATCACTAATACTCATATTAGTACTCAACCAACAGTAGTAGTAGTATGATGATGATAATATTATTACAAATCCTTTTTAACATAATAAACTCCAAGCCATGTAATAACAGTTAAGTCCAATGGCCAATTACGATAGCTTTCCATATAGTTATGATAGGCTTCTACTTCATTACCTTCTATCTCATATAACTCTCCAATACGAGCTAATACCTACTACTACTATTGTAATATTACTAATACTAGTATTAGTAGTATTACAGTCGGGTCATTAGGTCTGCCTCTCGCCATTCCTTGTGTTAAGATAAGTGATAAATATTCATGAGCCTTTTTATAATTACTTATCTTATGATATATATCTCCAAGTTGCCATAATACATCACAATTATCTATTATACAACTACTACTACTAGTTACGAGTACTTGACAACATTATACTACTTTTTGTTATTTCTTGTAACTTGGTGAATGCTATCAATGCCTCATTATATTCACCTTAATATTATTATTACTCTATCATTATACTCATATATATTACATGCTTGTTTACATACTAATCCTAGATTATAGATAGCTTCTAGACAATAAGAAGCAACTCCTATAGCTTCCAAATATAACTCCTTAGCTCTATATAATTCATTACACACGAATAAGCAATTACCCTTATTAACTAAGGCTTCACAGTTATATCTGAGTAATATTGATCATCATCATCATACTAGTAGTAGTATGATAATGATAATAATCTATCTTACCTATCTATCTTAATAGCCATATCTGCATACCTCTCCGCTTCTTTATAATTACCTTCCTGTAGAAGATGTAGAGGATGGTGTGGTATTCATGAATATTAATAATAACCCTCTC
>NW_003216240.1:0-1226 GCF_000006405.1 Perkinsus marinus ATCC 50983
GCGCACAGCAATGATGTCCGTGATGAGACTTGATGTGTCGCGAAGCATTCATAAACGAGTAACTGCAAATTGCCGTTGCGAATACATCCGCTCTCCTGATGTGGATTGATGGATTAACACACAGACAACTAGCTTCGGCATGCATTTTCCAGGAGATAGAGACAATGCTGACCGTCTATTTCATTCCGCACAAGTTTGTGCGGAATCATGAATTAGATGCCACGTCTGCGCGTGGCCTATAGGAGTGAAGATGTGACAACAACAGGGGTTGCGGGCCGGCTCGTGCCTAAACTTAGGCGAAGCGGAGTAAGTCTCTTATCAGGCTACTACCTGGACCGGCAACAAGTATTGTTAGCATGTCATAACCCGTGCTCCTCCAAGTTTGTCGCGCAATGGATTGAACACGGGCAAGCACGTTGTTTTCTGACGGTATGTACCAGCGTGCATGCCAACGAGACGTGTAGCATGCGCTGATTTCTGGTTCAGAAGGAGTACTGCTGGTCGAGCAGCACACAAGTTGGGTCGAGCCCTTCGACTCGAGTGAGAGCAAGAGACGTTTTCTTCAGTTAGCTTCTCATTTAAGCCATGAGAGTAGTCCTTGGATACCTGCCATATATTGCTCTGGCGATTTCCGCTGATACTGATACTTTCGAAGATTTCATCGTACAGTAAGTCGCATCTGAGGAGGTGATGTAGCATGCACATCGATGCAACTCAAAAAAGGTATAGCAAGGTCTACAACTCTCCCAGAGAGTATGAAATTGCCAAGAGGGCTTTCGAGCAGAATAAGAAAAAGATTGAACAATTGAGGAAGAGCAGTAAGGCATCGTGCCTTAGGCATGTGAATTCTTGACGAGATGATTTATATTCTAGGTGAGATAAAACATGAGGTCGGTATTAATGAATTCTCTGACATGCCGGAAGAGCTATTTGCTGAAATGATGACGTATGATATGAGCTCACCTTTTGATGTAAATGCCACAGGTATTAGAGCTCACCTGCAGTATATCCCTTGAGGCCGCTACGAGTTCCTTCAGTCAGCGAGGGTATCGAGACGGTGGGTGATCTACCAGCTTCTATCGACTGGGCTGCCGCTGGTGCACTTGGCCCAGTTCGAGAACAAAAAAAGTCATGTGACAGCTGCTATGCCGTAGCAGCCTGCGGTAATTCTCCCGCTTATCGTTGATGTCTTCATCTTTTATCTCGTTAGCTGTGATGGAAAGTCG
>NW_003202536.1:0-998 GCF_000006405.1 Perkinsus marinus ATCC 50983
TGAGAGATGCGAAACATTTATAAGGTGTGCATTCTTGATGCAATGAATAGTCAAGGAAGGAGGAAAATACCTTCTCAGTTGAACATACCCCATCAAGTATGGTATAGTTAACAGTCCAGCGAGTAAAACTAATTGGAGCCTAGAGAGACCATTGCAGTTCAGCAAAACTCTGAAAAGTAGTGAAAAGCTTCAAGAAGCAAAACAGCTCCATAAAGCTAGCACGCATGCGCAGATCGTCTGCCCAGGTTCGAACCCGAGTCTCGACTATTTTCAAGATTTTTTTTCTAGTTGCAACGTCGTATGTCAGAGCATTTGATAGAATTTGCTCGAGTTGATATTGGATAGGACCTGCCTATCACTGCTGTAGTGAGCTGAAGGCTTGAGGCGATCCCACTCAAAAAAGTCCGAATACTATCACGGTGATAGTGATAGTTGTGGTGATAGTATCACCACAACTTCCAAGGTACATTAGCATAGGAACATTCGTTCACAACCCTGAGCACCGCTTAGTATAGGATACGGCCCTAAAGATGCGGCTTAGGCTCGGCGGGCCGGAGGCCCGCCTTCTCTCTTTAAAATAACATTCCTTTATCGAGTGCCTCCATCGGGACCGGAAAGTGCCTCCACCGGGACCCCCGGCCGGCGAGCCGCGTAGAGTTGAAAAGAAGTCTTCGCGCGCGTGCGCGAAGGATATCGTTCTGGACACAGTTCTTTCGGTCGGGCATAAACCTTGAAACTTCAGCCTCGGGCATTTACGTGCATAGGGGGCCGTGCATTTCATCAGCATGATGGAGATGCACTACCCTATACTACAAGGCTCATGTTGATGTGACAGTCATCAATCGCTAGTCATCATTATCCTTGGGCTAGTAAAATGCAGGTCGATCGACGGCACGTCGGTCCAAACTACAGACTATTCGGAACTCCGACTGAGTCAATCAGACTAACTCGTCAGTCAGTCCGGGACCGCGTAACGGCTGTGTGACAAGTGCAATCAA
>NW_003200883.1:0-4409 GCF_000006405.1 Perkinsus marinus ATCC 50983
CTCGCTCCGGTAAAAAGTACTTAGAATGGCGACATCACCTCTCGGAGTCAGTAGTCATTACGACGTTACGTTGTACTACAGTATCTTATCAGTGATGGTTTTGATCCGTCCGCATTCTCTCTGTAAAATACCGGGAGTAGCTGACGGAGCTGTGATGTGAATGCCCTGTCTGCTGCTCATGCAACACAGACTTCACTCGTGGTACCTTTCCCTGATTATGCTCATATGATACAGTACTCCGTAACCTAGTGTATACTTAAGTTTGGAAGTATAATAGATATCGAGCAAATACGTATCATCGAGACTCTCATGGTAGACATCGCGATTCCGAAAGGAGCAGCAATCTTCATCGCGCTCGCGTGAGGTGAACCGCCTCATCTCATTCATATATTCCAAATCAGAGTATATTAGAATTTCTAATGAACATGAAAATTGGTATGTGGAGAGAGTCTTCCCGATCCCTGGTTCATGATTGACTCAATTCAATCAAGATATCATATCAGCCGATAAGCTTGGCATCCAAGCTTCTCGACTCAAGATGTCCAAGTCTCGGAAGGGCAGCAAAGCTCTGCTAATTTCAGGAAGTTGTTCCGAACGTCACGTTGATCCTGCTGGGCGCAATCTTAGAAGCGCCGACAAGTGAGACGATCCCCAAGCTACACGGAGTGGGTGGAAAGCCTTGATGGCACCAAGTTGGCTCCTGAGGTGTTCACTGGGTAATCCAGAGGGGCATGTGACATATCATCGGTATATTGATATTTCTCGCCGGTTACGGTCTCGAGAGGACATTCTGATGGTGCATGGTTCTCTCCTGGGTGAGTCACTCACCATCAGTGACCAATGGTGACGATATGTACCTTTTTAAACGTACTCTCTTGTGAGTATATCACTATTGCGTGCTTGCCTGTGCTTTTGCATTGCATTGCTGCAGTCCATGCAATGCGGGCGTATCTCGTGTGAGTCCAGTTACCGACGCCCAACACCATAGAATGGTGCGGGATGATGTAGGGAGTCCAACGGGGTAAATTTGGATTCACCTTGTTTGATTGTATGCATGCACATGCTACTGAGTTCCTAGTCCTGAGGATTCAGTGACAGACTATCAAGCATTTTATTACCTGAACTCAGATACATCACCTGTCGCAGGGAATTCATCTTGAGCGCCGTCATCAACTCGATATGACGCGAGTCCATACGACTAAAAAAGCAAGAGATAGTACTACAAACTTTGTAAACTACAAATCCATAATGAGAAAACTCAGCCGCGGATGCTCTATAACAAAAGCATGATTTTTTTCACTGTTCAGCTTATGCTCAGCTATGCGGCAAATAAACATTCAAGTTTATCCCACCGCCACTTTGAACTGTACTATCGGCGATCGCTGCCGAGCAAAAGGGCCATACCACAATTTCGAATAAACTCGAGTCCATCCTGTCCATTGCCACGCCGAGCTTCTACAATCTCGCTGAGCCATTCGGGTGAAATGAGATGGAGACCAAAGCAGGCTAGCAATATTACAACGACCACCATCCTGGAACTTCCAGAGGGCAATCTCATGAATCCATGCAAGCTTATGAGCGGAAAAGAAAAACACGTGCTCCACCAGGCTGAACAAAGACGATACCGCATCATTTCAGTGTCACCAAACGATCACCGGTATTCAGCAAACGCTCTAGATAGAATCCAAGGAGCCTCACCAAAACAAAGGAGTATACGATAGACACTATCCAACTTTTAACGGACGTGACATCAACGTCACCTGATACCCGGATACCTGAGATTATCTACAAAAAGCATCAAAATATTTGAATTAGCATGGACACACCCTCGAAAACAACACAGCACCATCCATCTAACATACCCGAGCGAAAAACAACTTCCCATATGAGATTGACGAGCTCAATGAAATTAAAAAAAAGGAAACGGTAGGCATTCAAGTGTCTATCTCATTGAGGTAATCTCAACAACGGAAACTTGAGCAATCTCACGAGCTCCCTTCGGTGTCGGCAGCTACTGTTGGGGAGACGATTTTACCCACAATATCGTCATCGCGGAAAACCTGGAAGTCTTCACCGTCCAATTTCAAATTCATACCGCCGAACTCGGGAATGATAACCTTATCGCCAGGCTGGACCGAGATTGGAATCTGCAAGTCACAATACGGAAAGTCAGAGACTGAGACCATCCACCCCCACCTTGGTGCCATCATTGAGTACTCTACCGCTTCCCACAGCCATCACAACAGCCTGGTTGATCGTGGGCTTAGCAGCTTCAGGCAAGAACACTCCAGTCGCCGTCTTCGACTCGACACTAAAGAAATGACACAATACCAATAAGACTGTCTTATGATACCCAAGGAAGCTAGACGATTATGTTGCTGACAACTCACACCCACCAAGTGAATTAAGTCTAGTTCGAAAATCAGAGAGTTATTCCAGGCTAATATTTCCAGCTATGACGATGTCGGTGAAAATGAGGGCCCGAATTCGAAGGATTCAGGAGATCATAACGCTCCTTACGCTACGATGATATTGCAATCACTGACACCAGTCGAAAATTCTCACCGAAGTTTCTGCACAAGGACTCTATCAAGGAGAGGGATGAAGCGACTAGCGACCTTTGAGGCGGCAGTAGTGGCTTGGACGACAGACATGTACCGAAAGTAGCTCTTCGTGAATGAAAATGACCGACGATTCAACCTTAGGCAGTCACAGTCAACCAGTAAGCGGTATGTTGGGGAAATGCAAGAATGACAAGATTTGACTTTGTTGTGCCAGTGGCTTGACATCGTGCCACGCTTGTCCCCCAAATTTCGGTCCGAACACAATTGTTCCTGCATGCTAAAGTGCGGCAAGCTAGAGCTAGTAGCAGCCCATTCGTACTTCGTAACCATAGTTACAAAGTAACGTATTCCGCCCTCGTACAAGCCTATCTCAACTCACTTGTCGTGTATTTAGTTCTATTATTAGCAGGTCGTTATCCCTACGATTTCATATAATAAATCACATACATGTCGCCACATACGATTGATCGATTTTGATCAATGTTTGGGCGATAACCCAAGAAATTATAATAGTTGACGCCTGGTTTATGCAGTGGGTACAATCCCGTAAATATTCCGCGGTTCCTGGGGTAAATTTAAACGCGGCGTGTTTCCTCGTGATGTTATATAATCCATTATCCCTTCGCGGTTTCGTGGGTATTATCTCGGGGACTAGAGCTTACCGCCACACTTCGACTAACAGGTACCTTGACGGCGTCAAGTTGACGTCGTTCGCCAGCGCTCACTTGAGACTGTCTTAACTTCTGACACGCAAACCTCTCAACATGAATGGAAAATCAGAAAGACTCTCGCATCATGATTGACGGACATATTACCAGAAGAGTATACGACTTGTTGCTGCAGCGAGACAAATGGAGTAGGACTTGAGATAAAGACTCGACACGACAGGACCTCGTTGGCACAAAAATAAAAACCTCATATGTCGAGAGTTGCGAAAAAATAAGCCTCAGAGCTGCTGCTGCTTCTACACGAACTATTGAGGGTAGAAGCAGGCTCCTGGAACGTGCTCAGAGGACTCGCAAAATCCCATCGACGGGCATTTGTTATCCTGAAGGAGAGCCAACAAGTGAACTTGTTCCAGGTTTTTAGACGATTTCAGGCGCAAGTACCAATGACTGGTACATGCGCCTCAGTAACCAGGAATCACTGGCGACGCATCCAATTCTGCACGGTTAGAGAACCCAACAGCGAGGATTGAGGGAAGTCCCTCAGGGGTTATAAAACCCTCAATCCAGCTCGATCGGCCTCATCACGAGGCGGAAGTTTCATCATGCAATGGAGGTCGCCGTGGCGTCGAAGGTACAGTAATAGTGTCAAATTCTTCTAGTGTGATCGAATGAAGAAACCATAAGTTACGACAGAGTCCCCACCTTCTTGCAATCGACGAAACATAATCCATCAATTGCCTTGGTGTGAAAGCCTGCAGGGCCGCTTTGACAGAACTTATCCAGATAAGGCCTAGGTGCACAGACCGAACCCAGAACTTGTTGGTCCTGAAACCACTGAGTACAGATGTCGCGAATCACAACAGTACACTCACCCGGACCAACAAAGCTGGCATCGAAAGACGACAAGAACAATTGGTGATCTCACCATCCGTGTATTTACACACACCAGTTGGCTTCATGTAAAACCCTAGAAAAAAGCGAGCGACTGAGCGAGACTTGCCGATTTGAGGGTGATTTGACTAACCTCCTGTCGGGAGAGCATATGGCGCCTCTGCAGCGGTGCGTGATCTGAAAACAACTGAGCAGTTTTACAAATCCCGTGAGAGAGATATACTCAGTTCGATCGAACATCGTTACACGGCCCGACCCACTCGAAAGCTGCACTTGAAGATACGAG
>NW_003200883.1:4509-7643 GCF_000006405.1 Perkinsus marinus ATCC 50983
CGATAGCTTGTTGTAGGGTTCGAGAGAGATATCATATCTCAGATATGAACTAAGTGGTGATTCTAGTGCTCAGATGAGGTATCACCACCAAGAAGGACTCTTGTATAAGTGGTTTGAGGCGAACCACAGTGGTTCGCCCCATATCGTTTGACAAAGTAGTGAGGTCGGAGTGACAATGAGGAGCGCTAACAGCTGGAGCAGCCACCAACTACGACCAGCCGCGTCGATCAGCTATGAATTAAATATAACACGCAAGTACAAATGACTGCGCAAGATCCCACTATAAGCTATTATAGACGCGTACGTGCTTCTCATTGAACGATTCCATTGGAGTCGGGTTGGGTGGCTGTCGTCAGTGTCGGTATGAGAGTCGAAACCCGTGAGTGCGTCCGCTAGTAATTTCGGATGAAGTCCTCCCAGAGCGGTGAATCACGGCAGCCGTATCCTGATGGTGGCTCCGAAGTTTTGGTGTACTTCCGGCTATTGTGGGAGGAAATGTCTAAGCTCCATCATATACGTGGCTGTCGATGACGGCATCACTATCTTAGATGTCGAGCCTTGGACACAGGGGTCTGTGTGACTCGTCAGACACTGTGTATCGAAATACCAAGTGTTCTCTATGGCAGATAGCATTGTGTCCAATCACTGCCGGGTTCTGAATATTCATCGTGTGGGGAAGAACGTGGAGAAAGTGGTGACGAGAAGGACAGACTCCCTCGTCTCCACGCGGTCTCATGGCCACCTGGCATGGTATTGCCTGTGTATGCACCGTTCTATTGGGATAATCCCAATGGGATTGCTCGGCAGAGGATACGAGAAAGTCACCAGAGCAACCATCAGCGCTAGTGTATCGCTGATTCCGTCTACGCCTCTTTAGGACTCCTCGGAGGCGCGTGAGTTACGGAGACAAATATCCTGGACACCAAATCGGATTTTCTAATTCTACCAAGCTGGAAATCGGTAGGTATGCTTACGAGGTTCATCGTGATTCATAACATGCTTCGTTCATGTTATCGACTAACCACGATATCTATTTGCTTCGTTCGGCGCACAATATCAGCTTCATATGGATCTCGTTATTGACGTACTAAACTTTTGTCATTTTCGGCATTCTATGGCATCTTTCCCTTTTTCTTTTCTATTTTTCCAAAATCCAGGAAAATTTTATATATTTTCTATGAATTCTATCAAATTTATATTTGACTTTGACTTGAGGCTATCTCTCCATTGGAGAGTCTCCAACGCTGAGCTATGACCGTGAATTGGTTAACCCGGAACGGCATGTGGTGAGCTTTAGATAGATCGATATTTCTGGTGAGTAAATTACGGTTTTGAACTGACATGCAGAGGATTGGAGGTTCGATTAACGGTGGTAATATATACATCTCTGGAATGTAATCTTTTGTAAGTGTACCATTATTGCGTGCTTTCGAGCATGCATTAGCGCGTGAAATGACTACGCTTTGCACGCGTGGTAATCGAGTGTACTCTCTTGCGCCGCAAGGGTATCCGCCCCGTGATGGGCTCCCGTCGGATTAGGCATCAAATAGCGGCCAATGGCCGTCATAGAGGACCCCTTCGGTGCGAGCCGGCATCAGTAGTACTTGTCCAGTGCCTCGGTGGTGCACTACAGCAGTGCTGTAACAGCACCGTCATAACGGCCAAGACGGAACTGGTGTTGACGGAGCGCCAGAGCAACAATTTTGGATTGAGTTGAGATTCGATTCAATCGTTGCATCTCTAATATATCAGTGGACTTAGTAGTCACTCCCTATAGCATAAGGATCGTATTACTCATCAGCATTGCTGACTTAGCACTCACCCGATTATGTCCAGCAGAATGTTTTGTGAACCTTGATCTGTGAACCGGTGAAGCAGAGAGTTGCGAAGTCTGCTCTCGAGGATATGTACTTCCGTCAATCCAATTCTACTCCCGAACGCGAATACGCACCAAGTTACGGAGTACTGTATCATATGAGTATAACATTCACATCACAGCTCCGTCAGCTGCTCTCAGTATTTTACAGAGAGAATGCGGACGGATCAAACCCATCACTGATAAGATACTGTAGTACAACGTAACGTCGTAATGACTACTGACTCCGAAAGGTGATGTCGCCGTTCTAAGTACTCTTCACCGAAGCGAGATACAAAACCAAATGGGTTTGAAGAGATACGAAAAACGTTGTTCACCCACCTGGGTAGGCTGTTCGTAGACTGAGCCACCGAACCAATATATCAGTCGTTCTCGCTGAGAGGTTATATGTCCTCTCAATAAGCGAGTAGATGAGATAGAAAAAAGGAGTCAGAGTCGTCAGCCGAGTCGAAGAAAGAATAAGAGCGTAACCACGAACGAGAATGCATCGGGGAGTGTAAACACCTGAGATCCGTTTCTGATATAAGAGCTGGGAGTCCCAGCCTGGGACCATGGCTGATCATACAGAACAAGGCGGTGGGTTCCGCGAAAGTAGAGGACATATGACATGTGTAGCCACATCAGGACCATGTGCCATCTGGTAAGTAATGTGTAGTTGAGATAGTGCAAGTGAACCTTAAGCGGATGATCTGATGAAGACGATATGTTGGCCTTGGAATCGAGTAGCTATCATAGGCCCAAAGAATCGGAAGAATCTCAGTTCGGTCAGATCGCCCTCTACAATCTTCGCTTCCGGGAAGAGAAAGAGGATATTCCGGTACCAGAAATCGACTCCCTCGAATGTGCCCTCGAAATCGACGGTAAAAAATCCACTGCTGCCCTTTAGGGGGTAGACCGGCGGGTCCCTGAAGGGTGCATGGCCCGGGACATGGAACTCGAGCCCGACTCCTGAATCGGCGACTACGTAGGTCAATTCGTAGCCCTCCGCTCTGTAGACGTATCTACCGGCAGGCTGAGCCACAGCTACCAGAACATGGCAGGTCATCAACAAGGTCAGTAGGAGTGTCACCATTATTGAAAGGGAGTAGAGTCTGAGAACTCAGTGAATCTGTCAAACAACACAGACCGATAATGATGTTAGTAACATCATGATACACTACTGCTCGATCGAGATACATGTCTGAATTCGGTGATTCGAACTAATAAAAGCCCCCAATGGCACTATTGGAGGAATCGGATCCGTTGCCGGCCATATACG
>NW_003204288.1:0-1725 GCF_000006405.1 Perkinsus marinus ATCC 50983
TGGAGACGATCATGCGTCAATAATCTGTAACATTCTCTGCTTTACCATCACCATAACTGGTTTGCTCAGTTCGGGTTTCGTGAATTCATATTTCGCTATTGGTCGTGACTTCAACTTGAACCTGATCGATCTGCAAGAGATCCATCTACCCAACGTGCCTATTCTACCATTGATAGGCAGCCAAGTTATACAAGTTGTATAATACAACAGTCTCAATCAATCACAATTGACAACGAACTCTTGTTAGTTGGTACCTGTACCAATTTTTGACGCCCTCAGAATAGAGCGGATACCCTACCTCTCCAGGAGAGGTAGAGACGGCCCAGGACCTCCGTACTGGGCAGCCTGCAGGTCTTTGTTATCGAGCTCATCCTTGCGACAGATGTGGCTTAACATTTTGCTTTGCTAACGGACTCGCGCCCGCTCCTGCAAGATTCAGAGTTCAGGTATTAGTGCCGTACTTAGTGCTGTCGCAGATGCTGCGACTTAGTGCCATAAAAATGTTAGCGATCTTTCTATTCAGGATTGCGGTTGAAGATCTTATGAATATTACCGAACGCCTACTCACCCTCAAGGCCTGCATCAAAGTGAATCATCTTGTATAGCACTGGGTGAGTACTGAATGGTTGTGGCAGCTGATATCGGCAATGCATGTCTACCATGGGATCAGGATTATGAACTGTTCACAACAGGGAGATCAGGAGAAGGAACTCAACACTATCGACCACACACTTCGCCTGTGTAGCAACAGTATTCCCAATCTCATAGTTCCAATATCGCCACTCTGTCATCTATATATGGGCAAATTTACGTTACGGACCGTTACGATTGATGTTTACGCTTACGGAGGCAAACCCGTGTATCTAACTCCGAACGGTCACATTGCGTGACACCGCACAAAGGCATTCGCACGTATTATCCAGAAGCTCTTCCCCGTTAGGAGACATCCTGCATGGTCCATTTAACATCATGGCCTCTCCCAAGCTGCTACTGCCCGGTTCACCGGCCATATACCAGAAGGTCGGCGCCAATGATGGATCTACGTCTTCGGCTTCCATGACCGCATAGAAGTACCTAAAGGCAGCATGACCTTGATTTTCACTCCGCACGCTGAATATACTTTTTCTTCCTAAACACGCCAATGGTTATGTATCCGGCTTCCAGTTTACCCTTGCTGTACGGACACAAGACCCCGCCGCCATTCAGAGAACGAAGATGGAGAAACGCGGGCGTCTCACCTGAAGATAATCGATGGACGGTCACGGCCCGAGTTCGAGCATGGTACTTTCGTTCCCAAGGCCGCTGGCATCAGTGATTGCTACTGTGTAGGCGAAGGCGGCAATCAGAGCGATAATCATATTGATGAGATACAAATGATAACGGGCCCGATGATTTATGAATAGAACCAGTACAACAAACCACAGATGAAATATAGAAGTATTAGTTACTCATGAGTTCATCTTCTCGTCATGTACTGATCTATTTATCATATTCAACACTACTGTCGAGATAACGCTGGACTGTCAGATATCAGATAGCCCTTGAATGGAATCTGAGGCTATTGAACAACAAGGAAATTATGAGACGCTGGTGATTCATCTCAGGCAGTTCTGCCGTTGTTAGTGATTGCCAATACTGGGATGATACCTGTAGTCCTTTAGGTGTGTGCTAGAGGCATCCTCCTCTATCGCAGGATCAGGACCATGACGAGCATATTGACTCTGT
>NW_003207796.1:0-1083 GCF_000006405.1 Perkinsus marinus ATCC 50983
GAGGTGCGATGGCACAATATCGATCAAAAGGTTTTGGTCTTGCACTACCTCGCTTCTGAAGGGTCTCGGTTCTTAATATAAGACCAGTCAGGTATATAGACTGACAGCTGTGGGATTCGAACCCACGCCCTTGCGGACTGGCGCCTGAAGCCAGCGCCTTAGACCACTCGGCCAAACTGTCGATGAGTACTTCAAGATTCATAGCCGAGGTGATGCATCGCTCTGCCAAACCAGAGGACACAAAAAATGGATTGAACGGATTCTGCGAGGTGCGATGGCACAATATCGATCAAAAGGTTTTGGTCTTGCACTACCTCGCTTCTGAAAAGGTCTGGGTTCTCAATATAACACCAGTCAGGTATATAGACTGACAGCTGTGGGGTTCGAACCCACGCCCTTTCGGACTGGCGCCTTAAGCCAGCGCCTTAGACCACTCGGCCAAACTGTCGATGAGTGCTTCAAAAATCATAGCGGAGAAGATGCGTTACACTATAGGACATGACACAAAAACGGTTTCGAACCGTTTCCGCGGAATGCGTTCTTCATCAAATCACACGAAAAGAAATTTCTAACAGCTGTGGGATTCGAACCCACGCCCTTGCGGACTGACGCCTGAAGCCAGCGCCTTAGACCACTCGGTCAAACTGTCGATGAGTGCTTCAAGATTCATAGCCGAGGTGATGCATCGCTCTGCCAAACCAGAGGACACAAAAAATGGATTGAACGGATTCTGCGAGGTGCGATGGCACAATATCGATCAAAAGGTTTTGGTCTTGCACTACCTCGCTTCTGAAAGGGTCTCGGTTCTTAATATAAGACCAGTCAGGTATATAGGCTGACAGCTGTGGGGTTCGAACCCACGCCCTTTCGGACTGGCGCCTTAAGCCAGCGCCTTAGACCACTCGGCCAAACTGTCGATGAGTGCCTCAAAAATCATAGCGGAGAAGATGCGTTACACTATAGGACATGACACAAAAACGGTTTCGAACCGTTTCCGCGGAATGCGTTCTTCATGGAATCACACGAAAAGAAATTTCTAACAGCTGTGGGATTCGAACCCACGCCCTTGCGGACTGACGCCTG
>NW_003216737.1:0-4648 GCF_000006405.1 Perkinsus marinus ATCC 50983
ACACAACAACAACAACAACAACAACAACAACAACAACAACAACAACAGCAACAACAACAACAACAACAACAACAACAACAACAACAACAACAGCAGCAGCAACAGCAACAACAACAACAACAACAACAACAGCAACAACAACAACAACGACAACAACAACAACAACAAGAGCAGCAACAACAGCAACAGCAACAGCAACAGCACCAACAACAACAACAACAACAACAACAACAACAGCAGCAGCAACAGCAACAACAACAACAACAACAACAACAGCAACAACAACAACAACGACAACAACAACAACAACAAGAGCAGCAACAACAGCAACAGCAACAGCAACAGCACCAACAACAACAACAACGACAACAAGAGCAGCAACACTCTCACCTTCAATCCTTCCAAAATATCATCATATATAACCGGTATATCTGGTCGTGGATCCAAACCACTCGAGAGATACTAACAAAACAGTCTTTCCTTCTTCCCACCTAGTTCCTCACACCTTTTCATAATACGGCCTTCCCACAACTCGCCGTCCCGTTCCCTGCATCGCCACATCTACAGCCTGTTGAAACTGATGCCCGCTGAATTTATGAAATACCCAAATTGTAGCCGTCTCGAAAGGCGTATCATTCGCCTCTCCTGATGGTGTATACGAAAACCAAATACTTTTTCCCGCCATTACAAAACTGCACCAGACTCTCCCAAGATCAACTTCGACCATTCGAAGTGTTTACTCACTTTTTCATAGTTCGCCCATCGCAAAAATCAATGACTAACACAACTCATCATCAACTCATGAAAACAATTAATTATTCTCATGGCCTCTCGGTAGGGGACAAAAATGGGTGAATTATTCCGAAACCGTGAATAGTTTCCCCATAATCGTTAACAGTCCCAGTCTCAGCTTCAGTATGGAATGCAACCGATCTTACTACAACATACGGTATTCCTCTCCGCAAATATAGCACGGCTTCCTGGACAACACAAGATCTTTAGCACATCCTTGGCAGAGACCCTCGTAGCCACAGGGCTCAACATCCTAGAAATGACTCACGGAATCGAATCCTGGTATTTACTTCTGTTACAAGAAGGCTTCTTGTAACAGAAGTAAAGGTAAACGCTTTTTGAAGAAGCGGTCGATTCTACACCCACAGCAAACATCATTTCCATCACCACCCGTATGCTGACCTCCAATTCGATGAGCTAATTTGGCGTCCTGCTTGGCCGCACTTCATCATCATCATCATCACGCCATCGTCAACCATAGCCTGACAGATATCCAAGGTTCACACGTACAAGATGCAAAACATGCCCGGAAAAGGAACATCATAACTTTTCCTGCTACTGCATATTTCTCTGATATACATACATTTTCTGCACTGATAAGGATAGAATCTTCGACCCTCTTCGCTCCCTACCACACCTTCGCATCCTTTTCCCATGACATCTTATGTTTGTTGACATCTCGTTAGCCATGCTCCTATACGCTTTGGACATATCCACCTTTCTAAAGGATCAATAACGACCTTATAAGTGATCCCAGAGGCACACGTAACATTAATCTCGCTTATTTTTCACATTTCCATATCAAGTTGGCACACACTGTAGTATATAGCAAGGATACTATAAATGACGACCTGGGTTGTACACACTCTCTAGAACTGTCCCGAAAGTTTAAATGATTAGGGATTAACGCAAAGTACAAGACTTTGTGGAAGCTTATTTAACAGAATGAATGAATGTATAAAGGCCCCTAGCGCTAAGATTCGCTTAGGGCTAATAGATGTCATTTGTGTCTAAACAAGGGACGAAAAGACACAATGCACAACAACTCCTTTTGCATGAAAATGGATGACAATCATCATAGTCATCACAGAACTGGACATAATTTGTCTTTCTTCGACTCTTCACTGTACCTTAAGCCATTCAGAACCCAAAAAGATTGATCACTCACCGGTCACTCCAAGTTGAAGTCTCCAAGTTATGGTAGATGATGGAGCTGGGATATACCAAGCTGAGCCCCTCGTCCAACTCGCATCCCAACACCCACCACTGTTGAGCTCACTTTTGTTGAGGTTCACTTCATTATGAACTGGAACACGAGACAGCCTTGTGGATGGCGTCAAATCCAATGGATTGCTTGGGCGCACGCTATTTGTTCGAAACACGCACGCGAGTTGCGATTTTGCACGCATGCACATTATGAAGGTATTTTGTAACCGCAAGCACTACAGTATCGACTTGAACATTTCGCATGAGCAGTTGCATGTAGGTCCAAGATGGATTGGTGCTATGCCTTGCTGTTTGCTATTACCATCACCATAAGTTCGATCACTAACATTTCGGGAAACCATCCCCATGTTCATTCATTCAATTATGGGCCAATTCAGAATCGAATCTAGTAGCATCATATTATACGTGTAATACGCGATTCTGAGATTCCAAATGGGTTTATTCAACGACTCCTATGGTGGGAGCGACCACGAGTGGAAATTTCAGAGACGAGACGAGCGCGTGAATACATCCGCCCAGTCAGCCGTATTCCTCTTTGCGTGGATGTGCAAGGGAAAACTGACCACCCTCTCAGTTGACAATAAAATGCGTTTCCTCGCCATCACAGCATTACTTGCCCTACTACTCGAGTCTGAGGCTAGTACGGGCAAGTCGAGGGCTGCCCAGAGAATACGACAAGAAAAGCTCAGAGAAAAGAAGGTTGATAAGAAGTTTGAGAAGATCGACATGAAAGATATGCGAGCTCTGAAGCGCGCTCATCAATAGTTGTTATATTCATGAATCAGCTGTTATCATAATGTCATACCATGCATTACGACTGGAGTTCCGATGATTACGGTATGACCATGACACATAACTTGTGTTCATTACATCAAGTACATCTCTCACGGGTTGAAATGTATAAATTGGTGATGCCACATAGAGTAAGGTGCACTTACTTGGAAGAACATCGGGACTCAATAGTTTTGTACTAATCAGAACTCATCGGGATAGCAATGACGGGACATTACAATACCTGAGAGATATGCATCCTACTTCGTTAAATATCGTTCCCAATGGTGACGATATGGTAACATACAAAACTAATAGTTTTGTGCAAAACCATAGTTTTAAACTATGGTGAAATATATTATGGCTACTTACCATCGCATATTTCACTATAGTTTGGTAATGACATGCAGCCTCAAGAGCAACCGCATACAGCTCTCTTCCAAGCCGAAAATTCATCCGACGAGGTTGTGATGGTGTAATCGTTAAGTGCTGCTGACTGTATCCGGACGACTCAGGTTCAATTACTTGTAGGCGTTATTATATTCTACTTAAACTTCGTCTACGAGGGTGTTAGGATGCCCTTATATCTTCAAGTTAGGGCTCAAGTAAGGTGAGGTAACCCATGTGGAATAGCCGTTAGGGTACTAATTTCAGAGACCTTCTCATCTGTAGCAGCTTATGAAGTGGGCCCCTTTCAAGATTTTTTGAGTGGAAACTAAATTATTGAATATCGTACGAGCCATAGGTGAAACATTTATCAATTCTATCCAGTCAACAGAAAAAGGCGGGAGAGTCCCTTTCAAGATGTCAACCCTATGGTTTCAAAATTAGGTTTCAAATGGTTTTCAAATTAGTGACAGAACTGGTTTTCAAATTAGTGACAGAACTGGTTTTAAAATTAGTGACAGAACTGGTTTTCAAATTAGTGACAGAACTGGTTTTCAAATTAGTGACAGAACTGGTTTTCCAGGAAACCTCTTCAAAGAGCGCATGTCAGAGCTTTTTCCGAGATGTTTTACAAATCTATTTCCGGTTTTCACTTGGAATTAGTATCAAAATTGGTTCTGGCTTTCACGACTACTGCTGAGCGATCCTCAACATAACTGGTTAATCCTAGAGGTAACCAACACTCGCCCTTTTCTGTTGGTGTATGAGATGATTTTTTTTCATTTTTTATGTTTTTCCATACCGTAAATGCGTCGTATTTCCCAACGATCGCGAAAAATACGGAAAAAATTAACGAAATTAACATTTTTCAGATATGACATTCGAAGAAGTGTAGTTATAAAATTTTCACCGCAAATGTGAGTGTTGGAAAATAAAAACATGGTCAACTACATGTGTTGGTGACAAACAGAATTCGCGGCAATTCTTGTTGGTTCATTAACACTTCTACCCTCATGTGTGAACTCCCGAGCTCAGCTGAGGAAAGCGGGTATATTTTCAAACAAGCTCGCTGATTTTCAAAATGTCCGGTGCTTCAGCGGTTTTCATATTAGATTTGAAGGGAAAGGTTATCCTATGGAGGAACTATAGAGGAGAGGTAACACGGATGAGATGGTTGGTATTTTCTGATGAAAAAAAAGGAAAAATGTCATGTGAATGTTGGTCGGAATTTTCAAGCCTGCTATGTCGTAAATACTCCAACTTCGAGTAGTATGTTACTACACGTAGTGATATGGGAGTAGTTATTTATATTATCGATATAACTATAAATTGATAGTTCGAAAATACTAGGATGCTTGTTTTCTTTATATACTTCAAAAATAGTAGTCGTAATGGTAGCATGCCTACGTTATAAAAAAGGTGAGTCGAAGACCCCTTATTACTCGATGCTATCGTGAATCTGTTTTTATTT
>NW_003216737.1:4748-12239 GCF_000006405.1 Perkinsus marinus ATCC 50983
TATATATTCCTTCAACACTTTTTAGTCTTGAAGAGATCACAGCATTTTCATTATCGAAATTCGCTGAGTCCAGTTGGTTATTGTTTTTGTCCTGCAGGGACCTTTATGCGAAGAAACCGATCTCAGTGAAATTCGAAATACCATATTTTACGGTCAGCGGGCTAACTGTAAGGTATTTGAAAATTGTGGAGAAATCAGGGTAAGACTTGCGGTGTTAAAATCTTGATAGAGTTTCCCGATATTTTAGTGGAGTTTCACGACTACCCGTTTAACGTGAAGTGGCGTAATACTTCACGTGATTTATAGAACGTGTATGTTCCAGCGAGCGATAACGCAAATTGTTTTTCACGGAGGGAATTGTGAAACATATTTTCCCACTAGTGTTTTTCATATAACGGGTGAAACTCCGATGAACACAGCCGAGCTGTCTTCGCTTTAGGAGGTTAATAGTGTTCATTCATGGTGGTGTTTGAAAAACTATTATGAAATGTATGGATCACGCTATAGCCGTTGATGGAATATTTGAATCGGAGTAGGAGGTAAATATGCACATGGTCAACTACATGTTCGGTGACAGTATGAAAATTATGAGAAAATTTTAGGAAATTCTTATTGGTTTATTTACATTTCTACCAGAGTTCCTATGTTAACTTGTATAATGTTCTGAGGAAACTCCTAAGCTCAGAAGCTGAGGAAAGTGAACATAAATTCAAACACTGATATGAACACCTGAGCGGAGACGGGAGGCTATTTCCATTGTTCCTCACGTGCTGATCTATATCGTTTATTATCATGATGTATGATATAAAGCACATAAAGCAAACTATAGTGGGCTGAGTGTATAACTACTATGTTTGTTGTTGGGAAACGATTTCATTTCATTCGGTGGTATGATCGTATTCCCCCCCCCCTACGGGGTGAATCCACAAGTTCTTTTCTGGATGTGAAAGCAATCTGTTTTTGAGAGATAACATTTCTCAGGGTTTGATAAAAATGGGGGAAAATGTTGCTAATGTGATGACATTTATATTAAAAACTGGTTGAAGGATGTGTTCCTAGCGATATGTGGAAAATTCAAAATGAAAAACTTGTAGGTTTCCGCATCTCGTCGTTGTAGTTGTCCAATTGTTAGATATCAAGCATTGCCGTGGGTACGGTATATAACACAGAGTGGTGACTATCAACTGAGGATGACCTGAGTTCTGTTGTATTCACATAAGTGTGTTTTTCAAAGTAATGAGTATTGAGTTGGTCAGTTTGGATGGTTAACTGTATCACAAATATCTGTCTCCAAATTTTCCGATCAGCGTGGCCCTAGGACAGATCTATATAAGGTTTCGCCGAGTAGGTTTTGCATAGAGTCAACGACTTTTACTCCCGACGAGGTTCCTTAGAATTTTGTTGAGTAAATTTTACATAAAGTCAACGACTTTTACTCCCGACGAGGTTCCTTGGGGTTTTGTTGAGTGAATTTCACATCAAGTTAACGACTTTTACGCACGACGAGTGTCTTAAAGTTCGGATCAATTCGCTACTATTCTGCTATGGTGAATCACAGTAGGAGGGAATATTGTAGTCGATGTGGAAGTGCTCAAGCCAACGGAATAATAAGTACAGAACTCATTGAATTGCTGGTTAATCGTAATCAATTTTGTGTAGGAAAATATGCACATACGGGGTTGATGACAAAACGAGTTGTGAGGAAATTTCAGAAAATTGTCGTTTTCTGCACACTTCTATTCGAACTCCTTAGGGAAATCAGCTGAGGACAGCGCACATATAAGGAGCGTATTTTTTCTTAGGCAAATTCAAAAAATCTGTGTTTCTGGTTAACGAATAAGAGTTTTGAGCTGAAACTTCAACAGGGTACAGTTATTATCATGATACATCACATGTTGAGTCGAAACGGTCATATTCGGAACGGTTACTGATATATCAGGGCGAGCGAAAAAATCATCTCCGCGAACCATGCAGCTTCCTTAGGCAACACCACTTGATCTCGTTATTATGCCACAGAAATCGCTTCTCACCGACACCGAGAAAGCCGTCGTAGTTAGGAGGCTTGCTGAAGGGGCTAAGAGCCTCGAAGTTGCGAAGGAGCTTGGAAGGGACCACCGTACTATCAAGAAGTAGGTGGAGGACCCTTCTAAGGTCCACCAGAGGAGGGGTGGGCCGTACGAGAAGTCTGTTACGCCACGGGAGAAGAGAAAACTCAAGAGATAGATGTTTCATGTTTGCGCAGATGAATTGATTTGTCCATTGAAGTATCATATACCTTGTAATGCTCTCTGGCTAGAGCTGGAACCAGTTTCCACCTATCGGCTGATGCCGCTGCCTGTTGTTGTCTCACGTTGATCAATTCCATGCTCTCTGAGTTGGAGGCCATGGTCTTCATCGCTCAGATTAAGCTTCGTGAGTAATAATATTTTACTAGTGCACTACTTTTTTTCATCCGGTAGTTTCATTCAGGTGCGTTTGCCAAGGCAACGAGGTTTCTTTTTGTACGCGGTACGGTGTGCCGGTAACGGCATTTTTATAGAAATAATTGATAGAAAGTTATTGTGATTTCGTGTGTGTCTCTAGTCTCCATAATTGTGTCCTAGCGTCAAGCTAGTGGACTCAGGTTCATAAGTAATTTATTGTTGTGGTTGTTATTGTTGCGGTTCTTCCCGATATCATTGAAGTTGCGTAAAGCTCTATTGTGGTATCTACCTTGTCATCAAGTTTATCACTTAGAACCTTTGTATACTTCGACGGTTAAGAGTCTTGAGTTGTATTACAACCGTCATAACGGTTCTCACTTCTGGCGTCTCAGGATTGCACGTGCCGTATACGCGTCTACCATGGTGAGAATGGTGATAATGAGGACCGTCCTCATTGTAGCATCCTGATGAAGGCATTTTCGTCTGACTTGGTAAGTGCGCCAATACTCAGTTTCAGTGATATTGCGGGATAGATCGATAGCGTGTATCCCGTGGAGTATCGTCGTGATTCAATCTTGTTCCAGGAATCCTTGAAGTTTTATTTGGATTTATGGTAGGCCGTTTTTCGCTCGGAAGGATTCTTATTTTGGTTTCAGGTGTGTTGGTTATCCTTACCGGTATCAGTGTGATAGAGGAGATTATGTTTGCGAGCGTTACATATTCGTCATACTAGGCCTTCTCGGAGAGGGGCGGAGCTCGCGTCATAAGCGCAAGAACGATTGACTCGATCGATTCCCGCGCCGAAAGTGGATGGCGCAGGCTCGATCCCCACGGACGTCATTTCTAACGCAATTAATTTTCGGCCGTTTTCGGAGCAGCTGCTGATGAGTTGGTCGAGTATGCAGGGCTTCATATTTTTCACAAGATCTCCAGACCGGGAGCTTTCGAATGGTGGTTCAGACGTTTTCAGATCCGTCCTGGATCGGGCTGGATAATTGCATACGCACGCACGCACGCACAAAGTTATCGTGAAGTGAGAGAATAAGCTCCGCTCGCTTCGCTCGCTCCGCAACTAAGTGTTAGCAAGCTTCTTGACTTGTTAGAGTCGGCGCACCTTTCACACGGTGTGATTACCTCTCGCAGTGGGTGCCCAGACGACAATAAGCTGCTTCAACAAACTCAACATGTGATGTACCATGATAATAACTATATCCTGTTGAAGTTTCAGCTCAAAACTCTTATTCGTTAACGAGAAACACAGATTTTTTGAGCTTTCCTAAGAAAAAAATACGCTCCTTATTAAAACTCTGAGTGTAACTACGCCGACGATAACATACTAACATACATTCACACGAATATGCTGAAGTGGTGCTACTGCAACGAGCTAAGACGTACAGTGTATGATCATCTGCGCCGCGAATTCGGGGAAAAGTCGTTTTTAATTCCATGCAGCAGAAATTATGAGAAAGCGTCTATGCTTGGCGCTTCTCGGCGACGATGATTTCAGTTGGAGAAATTCATAAGCCTTGTAGTCGTATGAATACGAAGTTTCTCCCTGTAACGTTATTACTATCATACTCAGTAGAGTGTCAGGTAACTGAGAACGATGATGATGCGGAAGGTCGGCTGAATGAACTCTTTGCATCGAACTCTATTGATTGCATCAGGAAATTCACTTGATGACAACGGCTTTTACAAGGCAGTGTCGTTGACCAAATACACCCCACTCGAGCGCTCTGTTGATTCGGAATTCCCCACATGTGATCTTCCCGTTGGTTCGGGCATGTGAGGATCTCGAGAATGTTCCGTGTGTAACGTCTTTGGGAGGTACACTGGTGTTTGTGTTGCGCCATCTTATTATAAGCATCGTATATCGTTCTGTACGGACTACGTATATTATCAGGCCTGTATACCGCCGCAACAGGTGAGAAGATATGAACATGGTCAACGGCATGTGTCGATGAGAATATGAAAAATCTTGAGGAAACTTTTATTGGTTTCTGTACACTTCTACCTATATTCGTAGTAATTTTGGAAACTCCTGAGCTCAGTAGCTGAGGAAAGCGATTACATATATTCATACTTCAACACTGTATAGGAAACTCCTGAGCTCAGCAGGTGAGGAAAGCGATTACATATATTCATACTCCAACACTGTATAGGAAACTGCTGAGCTCAGCAGGTGAGGAAAGCGATTACATATATTCATACTCCAACACTGTATAGGAAACTCCTGAGCTCAGCAGGTGAGGAAAGCGATTACATATATTCATACTCCAACACTGTATAGGAAACTCCTGAGCTCAGTAGCTGAGGAAAGCGATTACATATATTCCTACTCCAACACTGTAATAAGGTAATTCCTACTATGGAATATCACCTCGCACTTACTAACGTACGAATGTTTAGTTCATTATCACTTTCGAAGAATTGACAGTTCATTATAACGTAGTAGAAGAACACATTCAGATAGTAGTGATTCGAAAAAGAAGACTTCGAGTCGATACCCAAGTACTTCCATAAGCGCGTTCGGAAAAAATTGTTCTCATCCACATATTTTTTCGGCGATGTAGTGTTTATATATCATCTGAAGAAGCTCACTTCCTCAGCCCCTGTGGCCCGAGTGGGATGTTACAGCCAAAGACGCGGCTATTCGATCGGCTTTTAAAAAGGAAATCGATGAGAGAATCGCACGGGAAATCTCTGGGGAGGAGCTCGTCGAGGTGACATAGCTGTTGGGAGTGTTAAGAAACCAATGAAAAATTTCCTCTCAGAATTTTCATCTTGTCACCAAGTAGTTGACCATATCTGCACATTTCCCATTACCTCGGTTGTTTGTCATTCATTTTCAGTCAGGTTCGATTCAGTCAGAACATACCATGCGTGGAAGCCTTTCGGGCAGCAGTATGTCGTCTTAACTTTCCCAAGTATGGTCACAACTCTATCTTTGAATCATCATGATTAAATTTTGCAACGTTTATTCTTTCCGAATGCCGACTTAAGAGATCCTGCCTCCATAACTTTTTGTAGCCCATCATATGTGAAAGATGATCGTGTTATATAAAACCGCGCCAAGACATTTTAGTGCATTTCAAGGAAACAAACGACGCTGAATATCTTCCAAAGTCAACTCTGAATAAAACTGTCAAAAACACTGTGGACTTATACACCGACCTATTTATGAGACTCTCTTAACTCATTGGTTATGAAAAGTTATGGGGGCACGGGCCTTTTTAAATCGACATCCTGAGCATCTGTAATTGCTCTCTCGTGACTCAGATGCAACGCCTCCTCTTCCACATCGACAATGAAAGATGAATCCTACGATCTGTGCGCTACGGACTGTCTGCACTACTTCAAGGCTTGCAAATTTGATGAAAAAACCGCAGAGGCGATGTGTTCAACCGGATGGCCCCTGCAGGTTCGCCGATCTTTCCGTGATAGTCTTATCATCTCGAGACCCGAGCATGATGAAACTGAACTATACTTTAACAGCAAGTTCAGAATCTCATTAAAGCATTCTGTATGACATGTTGTTACAACACTGGAGGAGTACATGTTCGCTTTCCTGAGCTGAGCTCGGCAGTTTCCTCGTTAATTTTCGGGTAGAAGTGTACAGAAACCAACAAAAAATTCCAAAATTTTCTCACAATTTTCATATTCTCATCAACACATGTAGTTGACCATGTGCATATTCCCTATTCAGAGTGGACAACCTCCGCCCGAGACTAGATGTACGGGAGCTGCCTCATCTTTGGAAACTACAAACATGATATGGTTGTTGATAGTACTTAGTCTACTGCATGACCAGTACCACTGATTTATTCATTGTGTTGTGTTATAGTATTACACCGAGGCTTGGCTTAACGATGAGTATACATGCATGAACTGACAACCTCTATATGGGGTAACCCCGCTGTATATTAACTCTGAGTTTTGATACGGAATCGTCAGTCGCGTACAGTTGATAGCTAACTATACCTACGACAGCAAACTACTTCCTTCGGGGAGTTGTGTATCGATCTAACCGTACTGTCATCTTTTTACTTTGACCTCACACGCACTGAGTTGGTCCATAGCATAGAGTGTGTTGACTTCTTATATTGTGTCGTAGCCGTCATACAAGATGGTGCAAGGATGTAGACAAGTCGAGAACTTAACTCAACACCCTCGAAGTACTCAACATAACGTTAGCACACAATGCGGCCTTCACGACGGAGATCTTCTACAAGCTGCTTTCCGTCTTTCGAAGAAGTCAAAAAGTCTAATAAATTGCTGATGACTCTGTCGTCTCGATTTCTGTCCAACCTCATTTTCGCCAACCTATACCGCAATGCTGTTGCCTTCTTGCGTAATGTGTATATATCTTCCTCTGTGGCGAAGCTAGTCTGACTGTTACTCGATCTTGCCTTGTATTTGAAGAAGTGGTTGTGGCCCATAAAACTCCTTCGGGGCACGTCGATGAGCTTGGAAACCTCCATACTGCTGATTATCGATTTCTCTCTCTTCTCATTGCCATCATGAGTTTTCGCATCAGCTGTTTGTGTGGTTTCTTTCACGGTGGATTTCGTTGGTGGAGGAGTTTCAAGTGGTTGTGGTGGCGGCGGTCCCAATGTGGATGCTCGTTTGACAATAGGAGGCTTCCAGATGGTGTTCATGGGAGGCTGACCGAAATTGCCGGCGAAGAAGACGGGCACTTGAGGGAACATAATTTCAACTGAGAAACGAACATGATGATGTTAAACCAGTGATAGTAGGACTATTCGAAATCGATCTATAACAAGATAGATATGAGTGAAGTCGCAAGCAACATCTCATCCGATTCAACCTTGCTGTCATACAAGGTACATAGCCGTGCTTATCAACTCCAAGACTGCTAAGGAAGTCTTGGAGGCCCTTCTAGCGTCATCCATACACTGCATTGCCTTGCATATGCTCCAGCTCGCTTTGGATCTACTCTGAATGATCTCTTTTATCAAAGTAACAGTGTAAAGTACACATTTATGCTCCAACAGTCATTTGCTGATCTCCGTGAACTCCACGATGTAATTCTCCAGTGAATATTCTT
>NW_003216737.1:12339-15414 GCF_000006405.1 Perkinsus marinus ATCC 50983
TAGATGCAGCTCCTTACACAGTAGTAGTGCTAGTATGAATAGTGGTTGGTGTGGTATTGATAATAATGCTTCTGGTTCAAAGAGAACGCCAATGCAAGCCTGGCAAAATGCGGTTGCTAAGGACATGTGGAAGAGGGAGTCGAAAGGAGACAGCTTGTCATCTGAGGGGTATACAATGTATATATACCTGCCTATACACCTATATATAGATATAGAAGTGTATATGTAGATATATCTATATACCGTATATATACCTATATATACGAACAACTGTATAGGACTTTGGGAGAAAATACGCATTTCTCGGTGACGATTTGAGGAAATTTAGAGAAATTATCGTTGGACTTAGTTGCAGTAGCTAAGAAAAGCGATATAGTCCTCTTCGAGTGCAGTGTTGGGGAATATATGTACGTTACCAGCAGCTGAGCTCAGGAGTTTACTCACGACTTGTCGTTGAAGTATAGAAAATTCCCGAAAAATTTCATATTGTCACCAAAACACACGTAGTTGAGCACTCACCAGCCATGGACGTCTGCAAGAAGACTAGTTTGAGAGCTTCCGCGATGTCAGCTGCAGTTTGCAATGCAAATCCAGTTAATGAGAATTTGAGTTCTCCCCAAGATGCAATTCCCGTTCCAATGCTTATAAGAACTACGGCTAAGATAGAACTACATGAGGGGACCTAAGTAGATGATAATGATAATTGGAAATATGCAGTGTAGTGGTATCTTACCCGCACTCGGAAGATTAACATAACGATGAGAATATACACAGGAGTTTGCGCTTTTAGAATTTGAGTGAATGATATCGATAGATATTGGTAAACAGAGTTCCCAGTACCGATGGTAACAGCCGATAGCACTCCGAGTGGGACGAAACGACGCAGCCAAAAATGCCGAGTTACACTCGTTGGCGCCTTGCAGATGCCTGAAGAACTCGTGAAGCGGTTTTTCAGGGGGAAGTGGATTTACCTAATTTTGGTGCTATTCGCGTGACCACTGTACATGCCCACATTCCCAAGCTGGAGACGGTGATGGGATAAGGGAAAGTGGTTTTGTTGTATATATGTGCGTTAAGGAGTATTAATGTTGGGCCGACGAGACAGTATAATAAACAGTAGATAAGGCAGGGTAGGTTAACGGCGATGACCGAGCGGAGGCGGGAAAGAGTCTTTCGATTTTGGGGGGCATTTGGTGAATCCATATGAAGGTAGCCTGTATGAGGGAAGGAGAACAACATGCGTTGGTGATGATGATGACCTTGGGAAAATTCTGTACACTTCTACCGATTTCATATATAAACTCCTAAGCTCAGCTGAGCTACAGCGAACATATATTCCTCCAACACTACCCCAAGAGAAGCGATCTCACCGTGTCGAGTGATTTATTTAACCCCCCCCCCCCGGTGGTCGTAAATTGGGGGATTCTTGATTATCTTGCACTCTTGCAATTTCTCAACATTTATTCTAAGTGAGGGCGCGCGCTTTTGTATTTTGTTCGGTCCAAGTGGTTGAATCTTCTGCGGACCCTTTGGAGAATGTTGAGGACTTCATATATTACCATTTGTGATACTCAACGGAGCCTGACTGAATTTGACTGGTTAAGGCGGCTGTTGATGATGAACGTTGTGCTCGCCCACGTGTCACGTGTACGCACGAGCAAGTGTGACGCCCGAACCTCTTCCTGAGATGCTCCTTCGTCTCTCTATTACATCGATACTCTTACCTTACTTCTACCTTGGGTTTGGGTTGATATCAGCTCGGTATCATGGACGACGATAGTGAGATCATTTAACGTTTCGTTTGTGACTCGTATAATCTACCATGTTACTTCGTGTATAATTCTGTTTCCACAAAAAACCCACTGGGGCATTTTAAGGTCCTATCCCTAAAGTTGAGCTCTCGAGGCGTTATAGGCTCCTTAGCTTTACATTGAGTTTAGGATGTTAATGTTAAATGAGGAAACCCTTGTGAAATTCTCCTTGAGAAATCCTTACATTGGAATGATAAACTCGAAAACATCCTAATGAGAGATATCCTATGAAATAAACCCCTGTATTTGGAGAGCGATGGAGTTATGGATTGCCTGCCTTGACAAAGCCTTCTTATTGCAACTCATATTATCATGACCTCACGAATGACATACGATTCATACACGGGGATGAGCTGTATATTACCAGACGAAAACACGGTAGAATTCGAGCATAGGTAAATCGTCGTTTGAAGTACCTTGTATAGGTATGTGGCGAAAACGGTCGTTGTGTTGGAAACGGTTGTTCATGTAACTTCTGGTCAACGGGTCCACGATGTGAGCATTTGTCATGGTAAGCAATCGTTAGTTGTCGCTCACAGAAAGAGTTATCATCAGGCCTGTGTGGTTGTTGATTGTTCTCGCGGTCCTCGTCACAGTACTCGTCGCATTTTGGTCAATCCAGCGATGCGTTTTGTTTTTTAACAAATCTCGAGGAGTTAATCAAGAGGGAAAATGCCAGGTCTATTCGTCCTCTGCACCGTTCAGTCAACATGCCCAACCGTAAGATTGATAACTACTGTACTTCGTTATTGTTATCACTGTAGTACATCTAGTTGTCCTGTTCCACGATGATACTTAAGTCGCCTTTAGTTTAGGAGCAACTTGAAGCTATTTGCGGTATACTTCGAGTCGTTACCTGAGGTGTAATTTTGTCATGTGAAAAAGTCCATTGAGTCGTTAAATTGGCCCTTTTTTTGTCCGCAATCAATCAGTGTTTGGAATTATTAAGTTGCGGTCGTAGTGGTAGTTTATTACTCTCAGCGACCTGAGGTATTCTTTCCTGGACCTTCGTGCCGTGTTGCGTATAGTTCATTCGAACAGAGGCTGGGTAGCATTTGCCGACAGCAATACTTCTATACTTGATAGTGTAACAATCGCGTCTGCGTGCCAAGCGTCTCTTGCATTAGCCCGAACGATACACAGTAGGAGTCTCTTTAGGTTAGTACTTTAATCATTCACTTACTATCATGCTTGAATAGTCAAATCTTGGTACATATGCGTAATGACCAAGTGAATTACATATACTATCGATTTACACCCCAAA
>NW_003216737.1:15514-17927 GCF_000006405.1 Perkinsus marinus ATCC 50983
TATTAGAGTCCATTCTGAATTGACCCAGAATTGATTCAATGAATATGTGTAAAAGATCCGAGTTCCAAGCAGAATTTTCAATGAAGGAAATTCCTCAGAGGAACTCGTTACATAACATGTGCTTCACTGCCTGTTGGTGCAATTTCGGGCGTGTTGCGGGAGGAGTGGTATGAATAATTTGCACGCACGCGCAATAGAATGACATGTGCGCGGTTTGAACCTGGGTCTTCTCTGGTAGATACCGACGACTGTGCTGGAGCTGTGGAATGCTCACATGTGATGATCTCTTCGAAACTACTTCTCCTCAGCATCCCGACCCGACGCCCAATATTGTCCTCTTCCCCAACGATCGAACACGCGAATATGAAATCCTCAAAGTATTTGATAACAGCCCTTTGGCTCGGATTTCCCTTCCTTCCCTCAGCGAGCGACTAAGGCCGACTTTATGAGCTCAGCATCGTCATCAACAAGTTCGCATTTACTTCCATTGAAGGTTCACGCTGATTGGTTGGAGCATGTATCGGAAGTTGGCTCCTCGAGGACCGACTGGGAGGTAGGCTTGTGATGATAGCAGCAGTGGACATTCAGAATGCGCAATTCTTGTTATATAGATTTTTCGCTTTTTCAATTTATTCACTATGAATCTTAGATATATCTCTAATAGGATCTGAAAATTCAGGGAGTGGGTAGAAATTTCGATTCTCATTGGACTTATTCAATGTTATTCTCATGTGTGCTGTTGATACTATGAAAACTCTTGGAGGAAATTCCTGGAAATTCTCCTCGACTACTGCACACTTCTACCCGAATTCTATAGTCACCTTTGGAAGCTCCTAAACGCAGCAAAGATATATTCCACCAACACAGATACTAACCTATCGAGTAGAGTCGGTGAGAGTACGACTAAAGCGCATGGCTGCTACTACCACTGCTGCTAGTATGAAGGAAGCATCACAGACAAGGTGGGATACATTTGATTCAGTATAGTGTGAAATTATACGCTTGCTTACCCCAACTGAGATCGTAAGTTTCCTTACTACATTGTGGAGATCCACACACGGTTTAGGGCAGAAGTGCGAAAGAATCAAGGATAATTTTCGTAAAATTTTCATCTTTTTATCAAAACGTGTAGGTGATCATGTGCGTATACTCCCACATTGAGTTGGATATTCAATGTCGCATGTGTTGGCTTTTCTCAGCTTATTTGAGTAGTCTATATACGAATTCGGATAGAAGTGTACCGAAACTAACAAGAATTCCCAATGCTGTCACCAATCCATATTCCCAAAGAAAATGTACGAGAACGGTTTGTTTGCTATTATTTTTTCAAACGGGGTGTTTTGAACCTAAACCAACGATATGCTCCTGATCAGTGCGTTTACTTTATGATGCTAGGCATCCAGCTTACTGAGATAGTTTTCCCATAATTTTCGTACAGATTTTCCCGACCCTGGAAGTTACGTTTTGAGTGTGCTTCAGTGGTTCGCAAGCCCCACTGATAGCAAGTCAGCCTTCGATGGGTCGGGGGGCTCCTCCTCCTCCCCTTCCTGGTCGACAGGTGAAGCGGACCAGGACTGGACATGTGTACCCACACACAACGGTGAGGGATGGAAATTGCATGTGGAGTCGGCGCTTGCGCACACACGATTGCGTCTGCGTGCAACATATAGCTAATCTGCCTGTCGCCCTTGCTTGCCTCGATTACGAAAGAGTCAACTCGGTGCTCTCTGGGAGAGAGACTCTGACTGATGACTCGCGCTTGACCACTCAAGCCTGAGGCATGATGCCTCCCGATACACTAAGATCATTTTATTAAACACCGTAGTAGGTCTCTAACCAAACTGTGACGACCACATAATCATTTGCGTCTTTTGCAAGTGGCCACCCTGTACAACAGGGCCCGTAATCCTTTCCGTCTACTTTCTTGATAGAGCTTCTTTATTTGTGTCGTTCAATCCAGCCAGGCGTGAACTTTCCATTTTCCCGTTACTCTCGCCTGGAGTCCGGGCTCTTCGAACCTGGAATGTTTATATACGGTCCCACGCAGACCATGCCCTGGAGAGTTCTGTGGACAACAACGGAATCGCATGTCGAGAATCGTAAGTGGACAAAAGCTTTCTATTTTTCTCCACATATTTATTTGCCCGTCATTTTTCAAAAATTATTTCCTCCAACCTTGGCGGAAGTGTTCGTTCCCGTCGAATCGACTGGCTACATCATGAGCCGCATATGATTTCACGCGACATATGTTCTGTATTTCCCGTGAACTGCCGAGTGTTCGTCACAAGCAGTCTCCTTCTATGTTGGAGCCTTCTCTTTCTTGGGTTTGATCAACTCAATTTTGAGGCGAACTTTCCGGGAAATGTTTCTCTGGAATTGCCGATGGAGACTCCCGTGAGCAGAGTGAGCGTAA
>NW_003216737.1:18027-19651 GCF_000006405.1 Perkinsus marinus ATCC 50983
AGAACATTGCTCAAGCGGTGGACGAGCTACTCCCGAGAGGCTTTCACATGGTCACGATTACTGATGACGGTGTTAGTCGGGATTTGGATACTTTCTGGAAGTGTGAAGTCCAGGAGTTGAGAATCGAAGGGTATTGGCCGGGGACTGAGGACCGCATGTGCTACACTGATCTTTGGTTTCTTGACCATGAATCGAGTGAAGGAGCAAATTGCCAATGTGATTACAATGTTCCTTCTCCCAGAGTGTGCATCGAGAATCCCTACTATTCTCGAGGATGTATCTCTGAAGCTGATATGTTCCCTTTAGAAGAGGCTAAGCTACTCGGCAATGTTTCGGTGAAAGTCCCTCACAATCCTCTAGGAGTGTTGAGACGCCTCTATCCTAGTGGTATCGACATCAAGAATATGGCACCTGTTCCGAAGAACGCTCTATTTGAGGACGACTGGTCTATTGTGATTGCTAGTAGTTCACAGGATGAAGCCCCTTCGCACAGTGTTGTATGGTGGTTCGTTATTGCGTTAATATGCGCACTCTTGGCATTTATATTCTTGCCAAGGTTTTATCGGTGCTATCGTGTGCATCGCAACGGGTATGCGTCGCCGCCACAATGAGCTGAGGATGCGATGAAAGAGTCTGTTATTGAATTATGTCGGCGATTTGTGGCCACGTTACTTTTATATACCTCTCGATCGAAATTGTTGCGTCTTCTTGATTATGTCTCGAGTCATCGTAAGTTACTGTTGCATTGTTGTGTTTGGTTGACGCCGGTCGGAAGTAATAGTTACTGTGTTGTTACTAGTGTGGAACCCTAAAGGTGATAACATGGGAAAGAAATAGTCCAAGTTTGTGCAGGGAAGATCGCGGATGTATTTGAGTTTCTGTACGAAGTTCGTACCACACCTGATTGAAGAGCCCTCGCTCAGCACGGTCGTACGACCTAGAAACAATAGTCTGTTGAGTTCCTCCGGTGAATTTTCTCTTCATGGAATTTCTGCTAGGAACTTGTAAACATGCATATTAAAATATGTAGAATCCAGTATGATTGGCATGGTCTTGTGTAGTGTTGGGAAGATCCTAAATGTTACGAAGTTTATACCGCACCAGACTGAAGAATCCTAGCATAGTACGGTAGTACTGTCTATATAAAGTGTTGTATCAAGTTTCTCTGAGGAATTTTCTTTACTTGAGAATTCTGCTTGAAGCTCGGAAATATGCATCACATTATATATGTATGTCAGAAAGCCAGTACGTTTAGCATAGTTCGGTGTTGTATTGGGAAGATGCTGGATGTAATTGAGTTTGTGTACGGAGCTTATACCGCACCAAACTGAAGAATCCTAGCATAGTACGGTAGTACTGTCTATATATGGTGTTGTATCGAGTTTCTCTGAGGAATTTTCTTTACTCGAAAATTCTACTTGGAACTCGGAACTATGCATCACATTATATATGTATATCGGAAAGCCAGTACGTTTAACATAGTTCGGTGTAGTACTGGGAAGATGCTGGATGTAATGTAGTTTGCGTGCGAGATGCCAGCCCGAACAGTTTATCAAGAGACGATTATGTACCTCGAGTACGCGAGCGTTTTTACACACTCATAATCGTTCTAAAATCGCTCGGG
>NW_003216737.1:19751-48005 GCF_000006405.1 Perkinsus marinus ATCC 50983
TCCTTCTCCCAGAGTGTGCATCGAGAATCCCTACTATTCTCGAGGATGTATCTCTGTAGCTGATATGTTCCCTTAGAAGAGGCTAAGCTACTCGGCAATGTTTCGGTGAAAGTACCTCACAATCCCCTAGGAGTGTTGAGACGCCTCTATCCTAGTGGTATCGACATCAAGAATATGGCACCTGTTCCGAAGAACGCTCTATTTGAGGACGACTGGTCTATTGTGATTGCTAGTAGTTCACAGGATGAAGCCCCTTCGCACAGTGTTGTATGGTGGTTCGTTATTGCGTTAATATGCGCACTCTTGGCATTTATATTCTTGCCAAGGTTTTATCGGTGCTATCGTGTGCATCGCAGCGGGTATGCGTCGCCGCCACAATAAGCTGAGGATGCGACGAAAGAGTCTGTTATTGAATTATGTCGGCGATTTGTGGCCACGTTACTTTTATATACCTCTCGATCGAAAGTGTTGCGTCTTCTTGATTATGTCTCGAGTCATCGTAAGTTACTGTTGCATTGTTGTGTTTGGTTGACGCCGGTCGGAAGTAGTAGTTACTGTGTTGTCACTAGTGTGGAGCCCTAAAGATGATGAAATGGGAGAGAAATAGTCTAAGTTTGTGCTGGGAAGATCGTGGATGGATTTGAGTTTCTGTACGAAGTTCGTACCACACCTGATCGAAGAGCCCTCGCTCAGCACGGTCGTACGACCTAGAAACAATAGTCTATTGAGTTTCTCCGGTGAATTTTCTCTACTTGGAATTTCTGCTAGGAACTCGAAAACATACATATTAATATATGTAGAATCCAGTATGATTGGCATGGTCTTGTGTAGTGTTGGAAAGATCCTAAATGTTACGAAGTTTATACCGCACCAGACTGAAGAATCCTAGCATAGTACGGTAGTACTGTCTATATATGGTGTTGTATCGAGTTTCTCTGAGGAATTTTCTTTACTTGAAAATTCTGCTTGGAACTCGGAACTATGCATCACATTATATATGTATACAGAAAGCCAGTATGTTTAGCATAGTTCGGTGTTGTACTGGGAAGATGCTGGATGTAATGGAGTTTGTGTACGGAGCTTATACCACACCAGACTGAAGAATCCTAGCATAGTACGGTAGTATTGTCTATAAACGGTATTGTATCGAGTTTCTCTGAAGAATTTTCCTTACTTGAAAATTCTGCTTGAAACTCGGAATTATGCATCACATTATATATGTATATCGGAAAGCCAGTACGTTTAACATAGTTCGGTGTAGTACTGGGAAGATGCTGGATGTAATGTAGTTTGCGTGCGAGATGCCAGCCCGAACAGTTTATCAAGAGACGATTATGTACCTCGAGTACGCGAGCGTTTTTACACACTCATAATCGCTCTAAAATCGCTCGGGTGAAACCGGAAAGGGATCCTTTACATCATGCTCCAAGCCTTTTCACTCCGGATGTACGTTCCGTGAAGGACGGTGCTACACCGATTGCCTACCATAGGTCGGCTCGAGGGATCATGTTGTGGTCGTTAACCGACTGTCGGTTTGCAGGATATTTCACAGGCCAGTCCGAAGATCAAATTCTTAATAGTTGTTGACGTGGTTGGCGCGGTCACGCGTCGTCACGATCACTTCGCAAGGTCATTACGTCGTTGTATTTCCTCGACATTATCGCTACTCGTGCTTGTCCGTCCTCTACGACCTCATACCACCTTGGTGCTTATTGGTCTGGTTAGCAGTGTAACCATTTTTGATACCACTCCTTCAGTTAATCTTTACTCTGACTATCTTAACCTTCCTGTACACAGCACTATCGGACTCCGATGCGGTGCTTCCTTCGTACGCCTGGCAAGAGGGGTAAAGAAGGTAATCGTTCTGAGTGAATATATCGACGATCTATTGGCACACGAGAGCACATCCTCGATGTCGTAGCACAAGAATGACGATGATGGGAGGGATAGTTGTGGTATAACGGTATTGTTCTGAATGGAGTACCCCTGGGTCGATCCTGGGGCCTTTGGAAGTGGAGAAGAATGCTCTGTGCTCCTCTGCTAGAGTGATGTAGGGCACTTTCACTCGGGTACCTGTGTTATCAGGAGACTTCTGTGGCCATCATTAGACCTTGTATTATAGTCGATGATCTCCAGCATAGTATCAGTGGCAGTTCGATCGAATGGTAGCAAATCCTAATCTTGGTTACACTGCTGGCTACTACACGAGGGCCGGTTATGCAATATGAAGGAATTTTGACAGGAAAGCTCGTCGCATGAAAAAAGGATGTATTCGTCAGATTTTAACGAGTGATTTTCGAGTTAGAATACATTCATACACGAATTTGATAGTAGTAAAGTGGATTTTGATTCATCCTGTGCTGTTGGTGTTTGGTGTTATCGATGCTGCTGTTGATTAGCATGTTGTGATGGCGAGCATCGGTATATCCTCGGATTTAGTGGAAGCGGCTCATGTTGTCTAATGGTGGTGCATTCGTTATCGTAAGGAGAGGTTCCGGGTTCGATATCTGGTTAATGCATTTTCCAGGTACATATTCTGCCCACAGTATTCGTCCTGGAGGCTCTAACGTAATTTAGCGGATCTTGCTTTATTCGGAGGCCTGGGTGTTGCTGGTATGATCACTGAAATGTAAAGACAATTTGATGTTTGCTTCGGTTCGTTAATCGAACGCTACGACTAAGGAATCAAAGCAAGCTCGGACGTACCTTCCTAACTCGTATTATTGTTATCGGTAGTGGTCTCGGGTGTAGTTCCCATTGTCAGGTTCTGATTCTTTTTCTGCGTCCTCTCTGGCGTGTTCATCATCTCGACAGGGGCGCTCACACTCTACTTCCCTATTAGGGTGAGAACAGTGTGAACGGTGAGTTATTGAAGGCTTATGCTTCCATCAGGGCGTGTCGTCCTTTACTACATCCCCGCAGCATCGAGAACTGTCGACTTCTATGAAGAGCACAAGTACGTCTAATGTATTTGCTGCTTGCCTTGGTAGCCCTTGTGATTTGCCCCTTTACGCCACATTGGATGTTATAGCAGGGGAATGCCTTTAAAAGCAGCCTGATTACACTTGATCAATGTAGACTATTCTCATCACAGGCTTAGCTTAGAGTTTTCTCCACCCTAGGGAGGATTAGGACAACGATCCATGATGATGCACCAGCATCTTGCTTTTTCTAATAGGCGTTAGTGTTGGAGGAAGAGGTTTTATCGATACCATTCGCCCCGTTCCCTCCGGCAGGGCGGACGCCGACAATAGAAGGAACTGTGCAATGAGAGGCTTGCCTCTTAATTCACGAAGGTCTCATCCGGACCTGTTTTGTATCTTTGGTATGTGCGACCTTAGATATTTGTAATTTCTAAGCTTGTTATCTTCATTCATCCGCCTGTGCACGATGCTCTTTGCTGAAAAGTTTTTGTATGCGCTCAGTTAATTCGATGTACACGGGAAACCTGTAGCGGTTGTCATGCTCATGCAATTCATGTTGGGGAATAGTAGTAGCAAATGCCAAATGATCATCACGTTCATCGTTATATCAATAGCGTTGCTTCCGGCAGTTAATTCTGTTAGAACAGGTCTGTGAAGCCTCCATGCTATGTTTCGGTGTGGCCGCATTGGCTTTTGACTGGTTGGTGGTGTCGAGTTGGTTAGCCTGAGGATCGAACCTCTGCGGATTTTGTAGTGGCAGGTTTTGCTCGCTGATGACCATTGTCGGTCCTCTCTCCCTACTGCATTCGGCGATTATAGTTAGATACGCCCAAGCCTCGATGGGCTCATTTGTGGTGAAGTTGTCCTTCTCGAAGGTAAGCGATCGGACGATCCTTGGGTAGACAACCGCGAATAAGATTTTGTGTCGGTGGAAGAGAGGGTTCGTTGTAACCATTGGTGATACGATATGAACTCATCGTTGAGTTGATCCGGGGAATTGATGGTATGTGTGATGTCGCTCACCAGTTTTACATTTTCTGATGGAGAATCACTCAACTACCGCCGACAGTACTGTTCAGGACAAGGCTCAGAGTACACCTGGTAGTAGGCATATCTTATGTTGAATCATGTGTAGGTCACCAACCCCATAATACAAATATGGCTACGTCTCAACTGCTGCATGGGGAAGTGAGTCAGATGCGCGCAACGTTAACGGTAGGAAGAAGCTTGTTGAGGCCTGCGTGTCGGAGGGCGATGGGGGCGGCCTTAGATGGCGAAAGAGTCTCGAAAGAGGACAGAGTTGGATGCTCAGCTGCTTGCTAATCGCATAGCTCTGTTGAAGCAGGAGGAAGAAAAAGCTTGGAAGAAAATACAGGAAACCCGTAGAAAGTAAACTCTGAGACCTATTGTGTATCTTCTATGGTCAACCTATGATATCCAGAGCCGAGCAGATCAACACGTTACGTGCCGAGAATGAAGCCAAAGTCCTTGCCAAGGAAGAGGTGAACCATATAGGTGTTCGCTCGCTATTTAATTGTGGTCGCAATAGTTGCATAAAAAGCAGTGGCAGGCAGTTCGCGCCACTCAAGCACGGAACGCCTTCCTGAAGGACAAGGCGAGGCAGCTGAGGGAGGTGAGACTTGCCGTAATTGGTGGAGATAGCAAGAGGTAATTGTGCAGGCCTCGAAGGGTGCTGTGTTGGAAAGTAAGCGGCATCTTGTACGGGAAGGTAGAGAGGAACAGATGAAGTTACAACAACAGAAGCAGGAGAAGTGGATCAGGGATATGTAATATGGGAGAAAGAGTGGTGTTAGCAGCGTCGTGGTTCAGAGGGCTCAATACGAGCAGGGCGAAGGTGATCAGGAGTCAGAGGGATAACGCGAGGAAGAGAATGGAAGAGGAAAAGGTGAAGGCTTGGGTTGGTAGGAATAGTATGGTGTTGTTTTAGCTTCGCAAGTTGGAGAACACTCGAATAGAATATGAGAATAAGGTGCAGCAGGAAGAGAGTATTCGAGCCCGTACTGAGGCGTTGGTATCGGCTATGGAGAAGGAGGAGATGGAACTTATTCAAGTGGGATAGGTTGGTAGAAGTGTGGTATGCGTTTGTGAAGTCCAACAATATGACTAGTACCAGTACATAGCTTGCGAAGAGCAGTTTGACATTAATTATGGTCAATTGTATTGTCTTTTTAGCGTCTTCAAAACACCCAGAACATACAGCGATCAGCATATCAGGAGTTGGAGAATGCCTTGGGGAAGAGCTCTCGAAGCCCGTTGGCAACGGGGAGCACTTTAATATCGGAAGACACCAAGGGTGGAAATGGATACGTGCCTGGCTTGATTTGGATGGTTCTGTTCAGGCGGCACACGAGAGGCGTCGGCCCCTCAAGTCAAGGATGTTACTGCATGATGATTCTTACGTGAATGTAGCTCGAAGAATAAGTGGATGTTGTGTTCATCTGAGGCGGGTAGTATCAATTGAGAAGACGTCACGGACTCGAGGGAGTTCAGAGGCGCGGACGATGTCCGGTACGGTTTTTATCCCCCCTTGTGAGGAGGGCTGTTCACTTGCGGTTTGCTTGACGTATTTGCAGTGATTGAGTAAGCTATCGTTAACACCCAAGGTTAGTTAGTGGCAGAGCAAGTAGGGCTATGTATTGCAATTCGGGCCATTTCGAGCATGCGTACGTTGCGAGTTGTTGTCAATGATCATGATGTTATTAACCTTTGGCATAGCGGCCCTATTCACAAGATAGATTCCTGAATGTTATCAACCTTTGGCATAGTGGCCCTATTCACAAGATAGATTCCTGAATGTTATTAACCTTCGGCATAGTGGCCCTATTCACAAGATAGATTCCTGAATGTTATGAACCTTTGGCATAGTGGCCCTACTCACAAGATACATTCCTGAATGTTATTTACCTCTGGCATAGTGGCCCCATTTACGAGGTACATTCCGATAGACTCAATCTATACTACAAACTCTGGTCTACTTTTATGCCCCTAAAATTCCCAGACAGCCTCTTTTACAATTATGTGGGCAGCCTCACCCTTAAAGTCTATCACTGTATAGTGATATCTCTGTATATAGAAGACCTCTTACAAATAGAGCTTATGACACCTCATGAGAAACAACTGAATCGGTAGCTTTGTGCGGGATAAAGAACCTCATCAATGTGCCGCCTCTGTAGCTTTCAATTCGAACCCAACACTTTGCTTGTCTTGTCTGCTAGATAACAGAGACACATTGGTAAGATGATAATAGTGATAGTTATAGTTATAGTTTTAAACTTGATCACGCAGCGAGAGCTGCAGTATAGAGCAATCTCCTATAATAGTAGGAACAGAGATCTGGCGCACCTGCAGACCTTTCAGGTTTCCCAATTCCGAAGTGAAACTGCCGTAACCCGGGCGTTGGGTCATCAGAGCGAGAACAGCCCTGTTCCCGTGGAAGTGCCGTAGGAGGCCGAGTATCAACTCAGCGTGAGCTTCTTCGTATATGACATCAGCTCCCAGCATGACATCAGCATCATTTGGCATACCTTCGGGATCTCGCCAATCAACTACTTTAGCACTGAAGCTCCCATGAGGGAAGTTCCTCTTGGCGTTCCTCATTGCGATATCCAATAAGCCTTCCATCATGTCTGTGAAACAAACATGAGATGCCTTCCCAAACGCTGCTGCCGCGATTCCGACAAGACCAACTCCCGAACCTATCTCGATGACTCTCGAATGTTCACCTAGGTCGATATCTCCGTTATGAATAGCTCGAGACAAAGCAATCGCCGCCGGCCAAACTTTATATCCGAGGCCAGCACCGTAGTAACCTGCTGTTTCTACGTGGAACTGAATTGTGTCGGAAAATCTAATGGTCGTTGGAGCTCCAGAACCGCAGATGACATTTTCCGAGGTGATTGCTGAGATGCATTCTCCGGCTAGTTCGCTGAGGTTAGGGTAATGCTTCATTACTCGGATGAAGAGATCGGCACCTAGTACAACAGATAGAGCATAGGACGCAAGTTCGAACCCCAACCGAACCATTTTTCACAAGTGCTTCTTCCTTCAAAATCCTACTCCAACGGTCGCTACAGTCCTCTCGTAATTTCATCAACAACTCTCGCAACATGACGGAAAGGTCTCTGAGCAAACTCAGCTTGATACTTTATGAAATCCGAATGGACAACCGCGTGCGACAGTAGCCGAACGACGCAATCTCGATAAGGCAGCTTACCTCTCAAGGTCCTGATTAGAATCTCCAGGATGGCTTTTTCCTAAAAGGGAACATATTTCACATATGAGTTTTCTGTCTTCATCTTCTGTCATATAGTTGGAAGAGCGGTCACTCAATCGGGGAATTGAAAGCTGAGCTGAACACCACATGGCGGCGATGGAAAACGTGAGCAAAGGTGATATGATGTTAATAAGTTGGTGGTTGAGAAAAGTAGTAACATAGGACACTATAGGAGCATCTTCAATGTATTCGGCAAACAACGCTCCGCTGATTGAATAGAACAACGGCTACAAATTTACAGGCTACACAAGGAAAGTTCATAGAGGATATCCTTCCCTGTGCGCGCAGATTTGGATGCCACTTCTTTGGGAAATGTACTCTGATAGAATAGACGTACCTTTAGGCACCTACCGCTACCATTATACAGCCGGCGACTTGAGTGACGAATGAAGCGACAAACCATATGCGCTGTCTGAGGAGTGGGGGAGACCTACGGCTCGAATCCCGGCAGAGGCATTTTTCCCACCTCGTTTCTTTGATCTCCTTAAACCACAAAAGACTGAGGATGCTCGCAACCATGACTGGCCCAACAGCATCTAGAGTGTAAGCTGCTGCATAGCCGATACCATCGATGCCATATAGCATGTTGACATCACCAATTACCCAGAACAGACCTGAGACCCACAGTATTAAAACCCGCACAGGTTCGATCCCCAGTACCGGCAATGAAAGCTGGACGGATAACTGAATGATTGGTACGCTTTTTGAAAGCGAATTGTCGGACGGTTGAGGATAGCCAATACCAAATGCTGGAAACAAAGTAGATACCGATGGTCTGCGAAAAGACGAATTGAACCTGAAAACGAACGAGCGTCGTGCTTCAAGAAGACCCAAGTTCACCCGACAGGACGACTATGTTTACCGAACTTTTATGCAGGGTAGTTAGACTCTCGAGACTCCTCGAAAATTTAACCTTTTCGTTGCGAATTTTGTCACTTGTCAAATGCTCTATTTCAAACAAGTTATCTTCAATTCTCTTCATTCGCAATCACATCGTCAGACGTTGTGTAAATCTTGGGTCCCTATGAGTTACCGCCATCATATCCTTCCCTTGTTGCGTTTGCGTCCATAATGCATACGGCCAACCGTTCATGGCTGTCAGGATACCAGCTGCTATCGCCAATACTATTCCTGTGAGAAAATGCGAGAAGTGACGAACCTCAAAGGAACTTGCCTGTTATTTTAATGGCTTGTCCGCGACTCATACCGAATAGACGTTTCCGACCAACAGCTGATGGGTTGTTATCCACCTCAGCTACCTCGGGTTGACCGAGAGGAGTTGTTTCTTCGCCACCGCTAGTCGTTGGGGGATTCTTATGACGGGAGCTCTGTGATGGTCTTTCCTTCGTTTTAAGGGAGGTTGGAGTGGTTGTTTTGGCCTCTTCAGGTTCTACCCAGAACAACATTATGAATGAGGCCAGGAGGACGAATACTCCAACGTCTCGGAGGACGGGGATTCGCCCGACGTCTTGGTCCATTCCGAACAAGCCGAATCGACTTAGGCAATACCCCCAGGAGAGGTTGATGATGTGGTATAGGGAAAAGCCCAGGGCGAGGCCGCAGATTCGCACTAGAGGGATCACAAGGAAGTTGGCTGAGCCCCAGAGCATTCCGGATAATACACCGTAGAGGATGACTTGGGGACCAGGCCAGTCGAAGGCGAGCATGAGGATGAGCTGAAGTAAGATGCCTCCCCAGACGATCCCGCTACACATGAACCATTGAAATACGGCACCGTCGTAAGTGGTGTATTGTTTACAGGGAACGTATTGAATACCGAAAAAGAAGGCGGCTAGTAGAGTACAGAGGATACCAACACCGAAGGAAACGTCTGCCATGATGATAGATTTTAAGAGTCTGAGAGATAGAAGTTGACCTAATTTGAATCTTAGTCGAGTGATGCTAAGATTCCTAACCAACTGCATGTGTGTATCTGCTGCCAGGCGTTGGAGTCCGAGTGGTCTTAATCAGTCCACTGTGCTGCTATCGGTGCGGCCTCACTAGGAATCTTGACGAATCTTGCGTCTTTCTCAGTCTTTTTCTCAACGTAAATTGTCGTAGTTTACCAGAAGATTGCGTTGTATGCATATAGCAAGATGTTACCAGTTTGGTATTATCACTGTTTGTAATGGGAATCAAACAGCTTTCCAACTTGGAAAGCTGTTTGAACTTGGAAATTCCAAGTTCGTATCGGAGAATGCTCCGAAGTCAGTGAGTGAGCAGAAGAAGGAGAATTACCCTGGGAAGAGTTTAGCATTGGACGCCAGTATGTGCCTTTATCAGGTAAATGTTATTTTACATAAAAGATGTTGTAGAGAAGTGTAGTGAAATCCGACGGTATGAGACTTACTTTCCGACCAATTTGATTCACGACTTGCCTCAATGGCAAGGGTTGGACGCCTTGCTGTCCCGTAATTTGACTCGCATTTTATGATCATCTATTTTGGGACAGCGTGAATCGTCCCGTTTTTATGTTCAGTTTCTGATCGCTGTTCGTTTGGGTGGAGATAATCAACATGTTAATTTATCAAATGCAGCAGGCGATGTGACCTCTCATATATCGGGGTTTGTCACCAGAACGTTGAGGATGATGGAGGCGGGTAGGGGAAGGGGGTAGAGGGATGCGGAAGGCGCTCTACGCTCGTTGATAATACGATGCACCTATGGGAGTCAGGTATCCATGCATCCTTGAGAAATAATGTTCCCCCAGGGTTTGGTAGTAATGGAGAAAATATTTCTAATGCGATGACATTCACGTGGGAAGCTGATTGAAGAATATATTCTTAATCATGTGGCAAATACAAGATGAGTTCCCGCGGGAACATTATAGGTGTCCTAACGCCATACTAGTGTGTTCACTTTCGTATGAGAAATCCAAGCTCTGGAACCGATCCCCTCGCATAGCACCCCCCAGTTAGATCTTTTCTGGAGGGCATAGCCCTCTGGCATAGCGGCCCCAAAAGTAGATCTATCCTGAATAGTATAGTCTTCTAGCATAGCGGCCCCGCCCAGGTAGATCTATCCTGAATAGTATAGTCCTCTGGCATACCGGCCCCGCAAGTAGATCTATCCTAAATGGTATAGTCCTCTGGCATATCGGCCCCACAAGTAGATCTATCCTGAATAGTATAGTCCTCTGGCATATCGGCCCCACAAGTAGATCTATTCTGAATATTATAGTCCTCTGACAATGTCAGAGCAAATTTAGATTTAGCGGAGCGAAACACTTTCCTTTCACAGGTTTACGAGATGTCTCTTCCTATTGTACCGGAGCAGTTGGATATGACGGTGGAGCAGCTCATTGACTTCTGCATCATATACGGCTGCGATTATCTGGACATCATTAGAGGCATTGGTATCAGAGGCCAAATCCTGGGCAGTGGCATTTTCCGACTTGAAACTTTGAATGCTCCCGTATGCACTGCTGGTTGATGCTCTATTGTTGGTAGAACTAGATGGCTTTGATGTCGCTCACTTCGAATGAGGGCGCGTGAAACTTCTCTATCAGGTCCGAATAACGCGTTCGAATCGATAGAAGAGCACAAAAGCATCGAGGGTGTACTCGATCATCTTGATAAGACCAAGTTCACAGTGCCAGAAAGCTGGTCTGAAAGGGATTATAAACAAGTAGGATTGTTGTTTGATTTATCGCGCGCTCTCTCAGGTTAGGAAGTATTTCCTCGAGGCTCCTGCAGTGGAAAGAGAAAATGTCGATTTGAAATGGCCGACGCCAGATTATGAAGCCTTGAAGAAGTTCTTAGTTGACGATAATCAGTTCTCTGAAGATCGAGTAGAGAAGTAGGATGAGGGCGCAGGTTCGATCCTCGGTGAGGTCGTTTTTGATGCTGATATTTGTTCTTCAGTCAATTCTCATGGATGTGGTGTAGGTACATCAGTAGACTGAAAAAGTGTAAACGAGCGAAGACACAAATGCGATTAGACACTTTCTCTGAAACGACTAAGCCGGCTATCAAAAAAGAGGATAAATTATATCCGTTTAAAAAAGAAAAGAAGAAGAGTAGGCCCTCACCAGGACGATGGTTGTTGATCATTTTATGGTAGAAATTGGAGGAATCAGAGCATTCATCGTTTATATGAAGAATATCCTCATCAAAAATGATTTCAATTTCGCATCAACTTTTCTACCATATCCAGACGGTGGAATTAACATTTTAGTGGTTGATTTTCTGAAATGATCTCGATATGTTCTCGCTGTGGTCGCTAGCGATAGGGCTTCCAGATAGTGCGAATGTTGGCGGAAAAAAGAGAGCTAGCGCAACGATGAGGAAATCGAATGCGAAGAAGGTTAAGAAATGATGCAAGTGAAAGAGGGGCAAGCCCCTGCAAATATTGAACGTAGCTGATGTTGTTGTTGTTGTTGTTGTTGTTGTTGTTGTTGTTGTTGAAGTTCGTAATTAGCAATTGGTACGATGTAGTTGGTCCTACTGTGTTGCGTTAACAGTTGGAGTATCAGATTTTTGATTTGTAGGTATTTGTCATTGTGATGGTAACGGAGGATCACCATCATCACGAGTTGCGGGGGAGGAAGAGATATCGAATAGAAAAGTTCATCAGTATGAATATTATGCTTCGCTCCGCTGAGAGTTAAATTGACGAGTAGGTGAGGGAACGTACGGTAAGGTGTTCTTGGCCAAGGACCTCTCCAATGGCGAGGATGTCGCAATAAAGAGGCTGAAGACGGCAGCAGCATCGGCTGGTGAGCGGGTTGGGAGGGAAAAGATGACGAGATGTGCATGCGTGCAGGGACAAGTGGTGGTGGCATTGGAGGAATACACTTTACGTGTATCAGGGAGATGAAGGTCATGAAAGCTGTTCACAGCGAGAATGTCATGTCGTTGGTCGATGTAATAATCCTACGGTCATTTTGTCGCGCGCCACGAAAATGTAGACCATTTGCTCCTCGGGGCATCAGAATTCTGCAGAGTTTGCCTGATACATGGAAGAGTTGCTCTTTCATTCAACCATGATTGCCAATGTTGGAGGCTAAGCTGAATACCCGAATATGATCATGTTTTTGAGACTCGCTATTATACCCTACAGGTGTTCTCCTGAAGGAAGTCATCGTAGTAGGTTTTCGCATCAATTAACGAGGATGAGGCATCAGCTGAGGAGTCGGCATCTACGGCAACCCCTAGGCACAAACAACCTCAATTGTCATTGGTCATGAAGTTCATGCATTGTGATCTGAAGAAAGTCCTAAGTAAATTATTTTAGCGGAGCGAAGCGTTTCAGGAATGGTAATTTTCAGGTTCGAGGAATGTTACTTTATCTTTACCATGTATTAAGGCTATGGTATACCAAATAGTGTCGGGCGTGAAGGCTCTCCATGATGTCTGGTTCGTCCATCGGGATCTGTCATCTGGCAACGTCTTGTGTGATATCAACACTGGAACGCTCAGTTTAACCGATTTCGGTCTCGCCAGGCAGCTTGGCCAACCGCCTCCGGTGAGAAGCGAATATTCCCTTTCCTGAGCTCTGCTGAATCGCCATTGATGAGTGTCGATCTTTGTGATGTAGTGTCACGGTTAGGTTGGTGTGTGTATTTTTGGGAGGGTAGTTAGTAGGTTAGTTTGTACAACGTAAGGTCCCGGGGTCTATACCCGCGTCCGACATCTACATCACATCGCTTCGAACTCTTCCTTGAAATGGAATTCTGCTCTACTATAATCATTTGTTGATCATTTCTGTTTTCAGGGATGTTTCGGTCAGTCTAAGCGGTCGTTCGGAGGCAACATGACCTTCAATGTGGTCACGTTGTGGTATAGAGCTCCTGAATTGTTATTTGAATCCTCCTATTACTCTCCAGCAGTCGACATCTGGTCTATCGGTACACTCATGGCAGAAATGCTACCTCGGGGGGAAAGGAGTCGACCGAGTACTGTTAAACGCAGGGCCCCACTCTTCCAGGTGATTATTATTGGAGAAATAGAATCAGGGTTTGTAAAGTCAGGATATTTGGTTACAGTTGAATTCAAAACTCAGGGTTTACGCGTACGAAGAGGCTGAAGTGTTTTCCCACTAGTTCGAATAATTCCCGTTGAAATTTTGTCGGTAAAACTCATATGTTCGGTCTAGTGAGGCGAGGATATCAAACATGAAATTTTTACTCTCATTCGAAACATCGTGGAAGTGTGTCGCTTCGGTAACTCACATGACCGAAGCGATACACATGTATTCTGTAACCATGTTCATTGAATCAATTCTTGTCCAATTCAGAATCGATTCTAGTATTATCTCATAGGAAGTGTAAGAAGCGGCTCTGGAAATGATTCTGAGTTTCGAAATCGGTATATTGAATGCCGACCCTTGTGAGTAACATCATCATCATCATGGCGAGCGCGCCAAAATATATTCCGTGAAACCGTTACCGTTTCGGCTGCTCATGATAGCCATGAACTTTACCAAAACTGTTTTCTGATCTATTGTTTCACCAATCCTTTGTAGTGTAATCTTGTAGGTTCCCTCTGAGGTTGATCTACTCAAGGCCATCGTGGAGCTTCTCGGTACTCCGTCAGAACAGGCCTGGCCAGAAGCCTCCAGCCTCCCTAGCTTCCATGAGTTTGCTTATCTACCCGAACCTGATAATTGGCCTCGGGATATGTTCGGGGATGCTTGCAGAGAATCGGATAAGTTGGATGAATTCCTTAAAAGTGAACATGAACTTAATAGTAGTCGTATGTCCATGTGCATGTGCTAGGTATGTTGATGTTGAATCCAACAGCCCGACCATCGAGTGCTGAGCTCTTAAAACACGATTACTTCACTTTGGGCCATCCTACTATGGCGAGCAAAGGAGAGGTAGCAAAAGCGCTACGCCCAGCTGTGGGTGGATGAGCTTACACTGGTCTCTCAATTTACGTAGGTCTCGTTGGGTTTATTAATGATGGTTTATGTATCATCGTGTAAGTCGTTTACGAGGGGATCGTCGAGGATCTCACAAATGAATTGATCGCTGTTCCGAACGGAAATCCATCAGTGATGATGAACCACGCTGCTGAGTATAAAACCTCATTTTTCGGAGTCGCCGTGGGTATTTGACATTTTTGGTCGAAAGGGTCTCATCCCGAAGTGGATTGAACTCGAATTGACTATTACGATGATGATAATTATTATTATGGGCTAAAAGGAAAGTAGACTGAAATGCATCGCCCTATAATGAGGACGGTATGAGAGTCTACTCAAGCTTAGTGCATATACATCCTCAGCACTTCCGATGGAGCATGAAGTCAACACAGACTTCTGTCTATTCGTGAGGCCGACCGTTAAGTGATTGCACTTCATTTCTCAATTGCGCTTATATTTCGTGATAGGTTTTTAAGGGTAGTACAGTGAGTGTCGATATATCAAGTTGTATGTATTCACATCACTTTTAAAACATTCATTTGTTGACAATGTGCATAATCCCAACTAATTCAACTCTGTTTTTATACTCGGAAATATGGACCAAACACGTGCAAATATACTCTCTAAGGAGTGTCAGTGAAGGAGATGAAATCAAGAAAATCTTCAAAAAAATCAAAAGGTAAGCATTGAAATAGGACGAGTGTAGGAAGAGTTGAATCATCATTGCTAATGTACGATTATATCCGAACAAGTAGCATAATAAACACCATCAAATTTGGACCACATATAGAGAACGGTGTAGATCCCGGGCTCGGTATCAGCCGGAATGGTGATATCAGCCGAGGTTGGGTCTTTAGCAACGTTCGTATGGTAAAATGGTAGACACTTCTCCAACACAGTGAAATTCTCCCATGAAGGGTCTTCGGCGTATGGAGCTATCTTGAATACGATGCATGTACCTGATACGTTGAATGTGAGGGAGACGACACAATACAGCCATACCATCAGAGACAGAGTTAGTGTGTCCGTTGCCCATCCAGGAGACGTGTAGTTTCGACCCTGAATGAGATGCAACTCTGAGAAGCAGGAGGTGTATTGACTTGCCTCGGGTAACCTCAGCACGTTGGTGCATATTGGTTGCACCGGTGGTGCCAGCGCGTCTGCATGGGCGGAGAGAGCTCTCATCGAGAGGCTTATATGGTGGTGGCAACCCCATGCACTGATCAAGGGATGACAAGGGACACATTGGTCGCTGAAAAGCAGAGATAGTTGGGCCACTTCACGCAAGTAGGTGGTGGTGCTCACCGCGTAATACTGGTCGGGATGCTGGTGTGTAGTCAGACCCATCCTCGGCAGACCAGCCTTGATGTCACCGACCAGATTGATCACCCAGCTATGACTGGATGCTTCCATGATGACAGTGATGATGATGCTACAGATCATTAACATAGTGTACGGGGGTGGAGGGTGAATATCTGTAGGCAGTAGAGTAATGTAAGATAATGGATAGACACGTGGGAAGCGTCATCAGTGGTAACTGAACTTAGAGTCTCATGAAGGCGGCTAATTGCGGAGTTTAGTGGCCCTGGTGAAACGGCTGGATATCGCTCGCCGACTCCGTGTATTAATATTATACAAATTTCATACAGTGGATGAAGTAATAATTCGTCGAGTATTTGGGGTTACGAAGCAGAGATGTTGGTTGATGAACCACTCGGGAGATTCAGGAAGTTCTGCCACTCACTGAGTAATACCAGTTGCCAGACGGCTGTGCGCCCACGAATTTAGTGTCACGTGATGAGCGCACAACACAGTTTTGCGCACGTGACACAACCGACTGTGATGACGGTGAGTTCTACTCATCCTCTTGTTCGTGTATGCAGAAGTAGGACGCTAAAATCTGCTGAATCGGACTGGAGCCATCAATTGAGTTGACTAAATTCATTATAGTGAATGTTCTGTCCTCTCAAGAGCGGACTCTAAGATTGCCCCACTTAGCCACCGTGAGTCGGTTGTCCGACACCTCTCGTATGTCAACCGGTGGCAGCCAACCTGCGACTTTGCTTGAAGATGACTGATGATATCACCCACTTGCATTCCTCTGGAATTCTCGCAGGTCCAACTTGAAGTTCCAGGATACCTCGGAATAATATCGTGCGATGACGCTCCGGAGAGCGTCAGCCAAGACTCAGTCTATCGCATGGCAACCACAAAAGTCATACGATAGGTTTTCACCCTAGAAGGAATGATTCCTCAGAAATATCAGACTTTGAGGAAATACAACGATCATCTCGACTCGGCAGGTCGTTAAGTCGAGTTGATCGCATACAGGACGAATATCAGCACAGTACCTTTGTAAGGTTCTGAGGTCAGTGACTCAACGTTATTCACAGAGTTTTGCCATCGGCAGAAATCCTAGATTTCGGCGAAATCATTTCGCAGGGCTCTTCTTGCCTAATTCTGTGCATCAGGAGTTGCCATCCCCTGGAATTTCTTCCTCTCGGTTGGAGACCCACATCGAATAAACACTCATAGCAAGATATACCGTAATCAAGAACGATGGAAGCCAGAGCATTGGAGATGAACCATGAGCTCGCTGAGCAGAGCGGTCAGATCTTCTGCCTTACAGACATCTCTCACACAGGTTAGTAACCACAGCAAGACCCTACCAAGACAACGGCTATCAAACAGTCTGAGCCGATGTAGGGTGGCACGCGGAAGGAAAAATAGAAAAATTATTTCCTTCGGAAGGAAATTTGAAATTTGAAGGAAAAATACGGAAAAATATGGAAAAATAAATTTTTTCGCTTGGCCTGCCAGGTTTGCCAGGCCAGAGCGTCATCGTCTTATTCGGTCGGGCTGCTAGCAGATGATTTGCACTTACTAATCATGTTTCATAGCTTGATTGAAATTGAAAGCGTTACAAGATATGGGAGATATCCACACTGGAGGAGACCAGGGCGTGCGCTAAAGCTCAGCCGCTGCGGCTGATCAAGCGCGCTTTCTATAGGAAAGTTTGTAACGCAACGCTCGGTGATTAGAGCTGTCGTTGAGCATTACTTGATTGATCCTTTGATGGTTGCATTCCTTCGTTTCAGTTCATGGGCAGTCCATGGGGCGGCCAACATTGTCTTCTAGTAACCAACAAAGCCTTCCAGTTTCGATCGTTTTCACAGGTTCGGCCGCTCGTATCAGCAAGAAATGCAGACGAGAACACTGACTTACCATGCGAAACGAGGTGCGAACGTCAGTCTATTGGTAACGGTGATTACTGACTAGTTCAGAGCCTCATACTGTGAGCCTGCGGCCGGTTCCAGAACCACTGCCTATATGTTGCGTCAGGGATACCTATCCGTTTGTTTTGGAGTATGCTACGTTGATACTCCACCGTCTTATGCTTGTGGGAAATTCCCCCAGGGGGAATGCTGCATTCCCACTGGGAATGCAGCATTTCCCGCTCGAATAAAATGATCATGATGCGAACTTCGCATTGCGAAGTGCCATGCAATAACTGAAAGTTTCAGTCCGAAACCGCAAGCTGGACCTTCCAGTGAAAGTGCGAATCGAATTCTCGCTCGCCACAAAAATCTTTGATCATCCTGGCGAACAAGGTCTCTTTATACTCAGTCTAACCGAGACGACTAACACAGGCATATATCCCAGACATCACCTGGTGTGAGACCTCTTGTTTTTTGGGATTTTTGTGCCGATTTATGGTCATTTCGGGAATTTTTTCTTTATTTTTCCTTATTTTTCCTTATTTTTCCTATTTTTCCTGCTCGAAAGAATTTTCTAAATTTCCTTCATCTTTCCGAAGGAAATGGAAGGAAATAATTGGAAGGAAATAATTCGTGCCACCCTAAGCCGATGGACGGCCTGAGATATATTCAGCATGCTGCATAACGATGACCCATACAATCTAGTGGTACAGATACATAAAGGGGAATTCTTGGCCGCATACCGATATTATGATTCTCCTGGTGAGCAAAAAGATTACAACGAGTGTGTCGTCCGCGCCTATATAGACGAGAAGCTTGAGATGTGAAACTGATCATGGATCTGTGTTTTGCAGACGCGATGAGGTCAGTGAATATCGTCTCCCCGCCTCTATGCTGGACTGTTTTGAACCGTGCGTGTGTTGTGAGAACCTCGAATCATCTTCACTAAAACATCCGTATATTCACCAATTTCTTGTCTTTTCTTATCATTGCTCAATATCACGTTCATGATGTGCGCAGGTCTTTTTTACTCTGTATCGGTATGCAGACCTGCGGGTTGCTGTGCGCGGTATCCAACTTGTTCACCTGCAGACTCGCTCAACCTATTTTGTTGTTCGAGAAGCGCTGAAGAGTGAAGCTGCAGATAGACTCTCATTGCATTTCAATCATTTTCAGCAGTGGCTTCTGATGAGATCGAACAGGAGCAAAATGCTACGCTTTGAAACCATCGGGTATAGGAGCAGCTTTCTTATCCCACAATATTGTGGATGCTGTTGGGTAGAGGACACCCACGAAACCAACTCGGCTCCTTACGCTGAGCACCGGTTGGTCGCAACATCTCATCGTTTTGCACCTCTCTACTTGAGGACCTTAATCGTCGTTGGGATACCCTGACCATCACAGATAATGGCCCAGGCTCACACGTCGCTACGGAATAATGCGGACATCCGTTGCTTGCCAGGGGCTCTCACTGTAGCACAAACCGAACTTGTCAGATTTGGTAGCTGAACTCGCGAAGCAGCATCCGCGATGCGACTATCGAGGGATCGAAAACAAATGCAGTTAGTGAAAGATGATGATGAACAAATGAATGATAAATGTGGAGGAGACGCTTACTGTCAACGGCGAACAGTAACGCTAACGGGTGACCATACAGTAATGCAGTACCCTAACGCTGGGATTCCCAGCCTGGGAACCCCAGCCCAAGGTAATAAACATGAAGGTGCAGCATAATGCAACTAGGCGGCAGTGAGAGTGTGATCATTGCGGTAGGGCCCTGATGGACTGACGATCCTGAAACTCCACTGGAGTCTCACCCTTTTTACGCGGTGGCGTAGTAGATCTACGAGGAAGATCTGTAGTTGACTCATCTGGAGTTAACATACATCCTCACATACATCGTCGCCATGTCACTGCACTAGCGGCGTGGAAGGCGGTGAATTACAAGACGCAGCAAGCATTACGGAGCCACCCTTCATAGTATGCATGTGCTCTTAGCTGGTCGGAGTTTGCCACGGTGGCAATTACTTTCGCATCATACTTGGTGACCAAGTATGATGCGATACTTCACCTAGGTCATAAAGCTCCAGCTGCTGACGTCAATGAGAGAAAGAGGCAGAAAAGGAGCATGATGAGGGCGACGTGCCAAGATGCCCTGGGAACTTCCGGCCCCAGACTCTGGGGCCCAGAGAGTGGAGCCTCTGGATTCCATCCTTGTGAGACGCTCTCATGAGGTGTTGGTGCCGCATCTAGAGTGCTGTCAGGCAGCTATTGATTCCATAGCGATTGCTGTCCAAGCGAAACAGGGCGGTGAATGCGATAGCGACTTTCATCATTAGAAGGAGATATCAGATGGCTCGCCCGATGCCGTTATTGGACTCTCCATTGGACTTGATCAACGCAAGACTCTCGCGGCAAGAGTACAACTGCAGCCAAGATGGCTACTGACCTGTTCCTGTCTCTGCCTCTGACTATCGACTTGACTACTAGCTAAGTATAAAGCGCTCGTACGCCAGCAGTGCTACATCCGGGTATGTACTGCCAGCGTCAGAGTCGGCTTCTGATGGTGCTTTTGTAGACTTTGAGCTGCGTTCTCATTGGAAGGCGGCGACAACAGAACTACTGTAAATGGTTCCCTCAGTACTTTCTTCTCATTGTCATCGTCAAGTTCATCGCCATATCTTATCACTGAGCCCGCGACTCTTCGCAGCCATAATGGTCATCCCAACGGGCGCTACCAAGGGCCCCCGAAAAGTGAAAATATGACTATGAAATACGACCCACCGTGGGTCGACCCGGGCCACCATTACTCCGGTGCAGATGAATGACGGTCTCCTGATGCAGTTGAAGTGTTACGCGGTGGCACTAAGCACGGAGACCAGGAGATGGTTAAAGATGGCGCATGAGGTCGATCCTATGAAGAATAGATCTGAGAGGGAAAAGGACGTCGACGATGATGTCCTACTTTCGGGTTGGTGACCGAATTGACGGATGCAGTGGGCACTATCCCTGTGGATATCATCCCACCTGCGAAGATCGTCAAGTTGTTAAGGAAAGGCCCGGCTGCGCACATTGAATGTCGCCTATTCTGTGAGGCCGAGTTCAGCAATCCAAGAAAGAAGCTGAAGAGTTCAACGGCGGGTGAGCTGGTCGAGATCTATGACGATGATTATTATGAAGATGACTCAAAGAAGTCGGATGTGAGTGGCTCCACGTATGAATATGTTATACGTATTTCATATTTTGAAGGAAATTTTAGGAAAAAGACGATTAACAAACATTGAACTTATCCCTAGTGCTCCGAAAGCTCCGAAAACAATTATTCAGTTAGACGATATACAAGACATAACGAATCGACCACCGCATACGCGATCAGGACCGATTCACGGAGAGATCGATCGAAATGACACGCGCCAGATGTCATAACCGTTTCACAACATGGTGATTTCATGTGTGCTGGTATACAACATCATGTTCAACATGGTCCATGTTGTCAACATGGTATGCTATCTTCAATGCTTAGAGTAGCTCTCTAGAAGCCTCTGTTATAGTCAGGATGGAGTTCACTCACATTGATCCGAGTCTACTACACAGATTTGTTGATATATGCCCAAGTTGGATCAGCCGAATGACGACGTGGTCTCCGATGAAAGAGACGTCTTTATCTCTAGCTCAACCCTTTGAAGATTCTTCACGGTTACAGAGGAGAGTGTTGCTGATGATAAGATCCAAAATACGCTCATCTGACGGTGTGGGTGGGATCAGGGGTTCGACAACTCTACTCATCGAAGGGACCACGTTCGCCGTGATCACTGGGCCGAATTGGGTCTGCTACCAGTGGTAGCCTACCACCCCCTACCAAGAAGTGTCGAAAACTCCGAAGGTATTCTATGATGACCTCAACAGCAAGCACCAATAGCGATCCTCCGGGAGGATTCCTCCCCTCAAGTTTGCTCCCAAGATTTCGGACTTCTTCGTTAAGGTGCAAGCTGGGGATCATTTCATGAGAATCTTGTTGCTCTGGCTACGGCTATGAACTGGAGTCTCAGAGACACTACTTCTAACAGCACCAGTGCGCTCCTAGGCTCGCTTCATCCGGGGTACAAGTCACTCACATATGAAGAAGTAAAAAAGATCAGGACTGATATTTTTAGAGAAACTGGGGAACTCTGTTTGAAGGAGTTTTTCGACAAGATCAAGCATAGATTTCTAGAGAAACAAGACCTCCGCCGGATAGCGATAGGTATCCGCCGGATACTATCCGGCGGAGCGAATTTTTTTTTCCACCTTTGAAACAAATTTCATGGAAATTTCCGTATGAAATTTCAATTTCAGAAATGGCCTTGCGATTTCCATGAAATCGACAACCCTGGAGTTTGAGCCTCAAACTTTGAGGAGCGCTAACGAAGTCATGACTACGTTATGGTATGTGTGATTTCAGAATTTCTGGTGAGACCATCTGCATGGAAGGTCACATTTCCCTCACTCAGAGATGAATGAATTCGCGTGTGAATGCCGTCGGTGGATTGCTCAACGGGCCATTACCGCATTACCGTTGCTCAACGGGCGCAATTAGTATCCATGTATGTCAGTTCAGGCGGACTGACTTCTAGAAAATTATGTTATAAGCACATCCACCCTGTGACACAGGGCCTGTGTAAGATCGACCGTACATTCGTCGAGTCACATATTTTCACTTCTCTGGACCTCCCCCCCAAGGGAACCTACAGTTCGTGTCAATTTGATATGCAAACGTGTTGTTATTTGCCGAGATCAATGAGAACCAATCTGAAATTATACCGCATATACAATGTAACAATGGCTATGAACATATGTTGTCACAACATTGTTGTGGTCGAAGTACTCGTTTGCTGTGATAGCGACAACTCGTTCACTGTAATTCGTCCTCCATAATAACACACATTTGTATATCAAATGGACGCGCACTGTACTATGCGTCTTTGCCATCCGGACCCGAGTTATTCTTCACACACTCTCATTCAACTCAACACCGCTCCGCTAAGGTAATTAAACAGGAACTTTCGGAATACTGCAATGCTTCCCAGCGACAATCAGGCGCCGATGAACTTGCAAGAGAAAACCGCCAGCGTCGCTACTTCTGCATCGGATCACGTTTCCATCCGGCGGAGCGAAGCGTTGCATTTTATACATTTTTCTCAAGTAGTGGAAAAGTGAGCACGCTCCGAAGTCGCCTCAGTGTATCTATTTGCTCCCTGAAGACCTGCTCATCTTCGTTTGAGCTTTCAAAGCGAATCCTTGCAATTTATCAATGCATTCATTTAAAGATCCTAGAGTATCTTCAATGGTCTTAAACTCGCCCTCAAGATATTCCCGTCGAACCTGAAATTCAGCACTCCCCCGCGCACTCGCGAGAATTAAAAGATTCACCTTGTAGGTTTCGGTGTCTACGTTGGTCATCTGGATATTACTCATATCATCCTCCAGCCTACGCATCATCGGCAGCTTGAAGAATGACTCCGCAAACTGAAGTGAAACAGATAATATCCAACAGGGCGATTTCAAAGCAACGGTATTCCATCCACGACGCAAACTCTCAGACTATACGACGTGGTAGTGATCTCAATGAATGAAGAATTACATTTGAATGATTTGGAATATACGAACCCAGAAGAAAAAAAGAAGTCCCCAAAAACTCATAGGAATTTCACAATGAGAAGAGGCTCCCCATGTTGAAAATGGTGGTGAAAATCTTTCCCTTACCAATTCGATTTGATCAGATATCTGCGATCTGATGAATGAGAATGTCTTCAACACCAACATCTGCACTTTTTCCACCGCCTCATCAATCTGCTGTGGCTCCATCGGAATTGTACTCAGCCAATGGGATAAAGTCGTTTCAATGCCACTTCGTGACTGAACAACCATACTAACAACCTCATCAGCAACCTCATCGTGCGCTCAAAGATTCATTGCCAACGAAAAACTCGAATATGCGAGGCATGCTGTCCGAAAACATACTGGATATGAATTAAAAAGCCCGTTTTCATCTCACCGTGAGGCAGATCACCCAAAAAAATACTCAATTTTACTTACTATAGCATTATTGCATGAAAATCCATATGTAAACTCTGATGAACAGATGAGCGTCTCAACATTGACTTACTTCGATTTCCATTGGAATTCTCTTCTTAGTGTCATCAAAAGTCGGCAACTGCATATCATCAAGACCGTCTTCAGTCGAATCATCATCATCCCCTTGCTTGCTGCTCTTCGAATCGTCATCATCGCTATCATCATCATTTCCATCTTTGTCTTTGTCATTATCAAGATTTTCCAACCCCGAAGATGTGCGTTTCAAGAACACCCAAGGATTGGAAAATGTCGATGCCAGAGTATTATCGAACAACTCCATAAACTGATCAAAGATACGCAATTGCGCACCCGGAAGATTTTCATAAACCTGTGGAAATTCCACCAAAAACCACAAAAATTCGACTTTCCAATAGTCGAATACGTAAGGAAATATATACACGAAGAGAGCGAAAATATCTCAATGATGACGACAAAAGATGCAAAATAGGTCCGAACACAGACCACGAAGACCACAGCGTATGACAAATCTCACGAACAATGGAGTTGCACCACCCTAGTAATATGAAAAACACTAGTGAAAAATATATTTCACGGCCACTGCATATCACCGCGAATATCGTGATTTTCACACGTCACGTAAAACGAATAATTTATCGCATTATGCAGAAATATTTCGATCACCATAATTTCAAGACGATTCTCACCTGCTCCAACTGCCTCTGGCAAGCGTCATCATAAGTTTTGTAAACGAGTTGTTTTATCATCTCGTTTTCCAACATCAATTTCACATGTTTCGTATACAACGAAGAGAACATCTGTTCATCAGCCGAGCCCTTGATACTCAACATGAAGTTAATGACAGCATCTTTTTGGGATATGAAAAACCACTTGATTCTTTCGGCTGAGACGAAAACGACCATTGAGAAATGAAAAATATATTTCCGAACAAAAATTCTTCCGTATATGAAATAAATTCAGAAACCGCAAAATTGCGAATCGATTTTCCCCAAAAAATGTAGAAAAAAATATTTTTTCATCTCGTTAAAAATTCATCGCCGGAAAATCATGATTTCTTCAAAGTAAACGAAAAAAATTCTCACATTCAACAGTATATACAGTGCGTGTCAACCTAATACGCAAATGTGAAGAATGTGTGTTTACTATTTCGGGATCAATGATAGTGAACAACTTGTCGCTATCATAGTCTCGAATGGTTACTATTATCAAGATTTATAGTAATCTTTACATTGGAGTTTTACCTACTTTACGTGTACTCCATATGAAAAACGCGATTATCGCGATTTTCAATTCATGAAAATTCGCGATTCATTTTCAACTCCATTGAAAAAGACTAGGGAATTGTAAATACACCGGGCACATCATCCTCCTATGAAACACATCACGTGTTTTACGTGTTATTCGCAAAGTGAAATATGAAGTATGTTATCCACCAGTGTTTTTCATTTCACGGGTGGAACTCCATTGCTTATGCGATATAATTCCAAATCGATTCTCATTAATCTCGAAAAAGACCGCAAATTTTCATACCAATTTCACTCCCACTTCATATAAGCGTTAAAAACTCGCGAAATTCTAATTGACAATCTCACCCGCGTATTGTATTCGAGCTTTCATCGGAATCAACGCCTCCGTGCACAGCAACTTCACCACCACATCTCGCCAAGTAACAGAGCCCATGGACACACCTGAATGACAAAAAAGATGTCAATTTTCCGCGAAAAAAATCACATATCGCGGTAAACATACCAAAATTTTCTACATCATTATTCGTCTTCAGTGGAGATATACACTATTTCTCGCATAACGAATGCGTGGTCCGAATTTATTTTTTCATCCCCTCTTACGTGAAGTGGCGTGATACTCTGTGAAAAACTCAATATTCGCAGAATATATTTTTCACTAGTACTTTTCATATCACTAGGGTAAAAATTCGTCCCTAATTCTATATAAACTCCCATAAAATAATAGATAAACCGAAGCACATCGGCAACAACTCAGCTATTGCCCTAATACCATGACGGCAACACCAACCAGTGTTGTAATATATGTCCGCTTCCCTCAGCTGAACCTAGGGGTTTCCTCACTAATTATAGGAGTTTATATACAAAGTAGGGTAGAAATGTACAGGAATTACCCAGAATTTCCCCAAATTTCCTCAGAAATTTCATATGTTCACCCAACATATGTTGCTGACCATGTGCATATTTTCCCACACTGACACCAACATTAAGTCTTCCAAAAGAGCCCATACTTTTCCTCAGGGGAAAATTTCTTTCCGAATTTTCCGCATTATCAATAACACATTCTTTAATCAATTTTACCCTGCAGATGTCATCATACCATTTTTTCCATTGCAGTTTCACACCCCGTTTTACGTGAAGTGGCGTAATACACACGGTGAAATACGCGATATTCGCACTATGCAATGGTCGTGAAATATGTTTTTCATATTACTAGGGTGGTGATACTCTATTGTTATCAAACGTTTTTCCCCAAAACCGACAACGCGTGATACCACTCGCCTCACCTCTGGCTTGAATAACATCCTTCTTTTTAGTTTCCACGCCGATTTCCGAAAATCTCAGGAAAACCTCTACTTCGTACATCAATCTTCGGAACTGAGCTCCACCGTTAATTTCAACATCAAACGCAGGAACCTATACACAAATCTTGCAATCTTGCTCACTCTTGCATTTCCTCAACTACTACTTTTATATCGTTTCTCAAGTAGTCGATGTAGTCGTTCAAACAAGCAAAATCTTCACTTGGCAGCATCGTGAAATCAGCGCCTTGACCCTGAGCATTTACAAGTGAGAAAATCATTTGAAATCCGAATGGAGTTTCACCACCCAAGTGATATGAAAAACACTAGTAAAAATAAATATATTTCACGACTACTGCATATCACCGCGAATAACGCGTTTTTCACATGGAGTATCACGCCACTTCACGTAAAACGGATTGTGAAACTCCAGTATACACAATTCTGTACAAACTTCACGAAACAGTGTTAAAGGAATATATTTCCGCTTTCCTCAGCTACTGAGCTCAACAGTTCCCTCACTGGTTATACAAATTTACACGAAAGTGAACAGAAACCAACAAAACTGGAGAATTTCCATTCTTTCACCAACTGCATATTTTCCCACACTGCTACAAAACGATACCAAAATTCTATCTCTTCCCAGCCGACCAAATCGTCATACTACCTCCTCATACGCCGCGAATGCAATCAGTTCATCCTCAAGAGTCAACCGTCCCGCATCAGAGCGAACGAAACTGATAGAAAAAAAATTGTGAAAATTCGAACAAAACTGCTAGGAAAAAATAGTAAAATTCTAACAAAACTGCTAGGAAAAAAAGAGTATAATTCTAACAAAACTAATAGGAAAAAATTTGTAAAAATTCGGACGAAACTGCTAGGAAAAAAAGAGTCAAATTCGAACAAAACTGCTAGGAAAAAAGGAGTAGAATTCTAACAAAATTGATAGAAAAAAAGGAGTAAAATCCGAACAAAACTGCTAGGAAAAAATTGTGAAAATTCGGACGAAACTGCTAGAAACAGAGTGAAATTCGGTAAAAAAAGTGTAAAATTTGGCTTGTTGTTGATTTCGAATTGTTCACGAACAGTGATACCCAATTTTCTCAACATTATACTAATAACGTTATACAGTTTTCCTTATATTGCAAAAGTGGAAAATAAAATTTGATATTTCTGGAAGTTCACCGAAAAACTCATTTTTTGAATATACGTTCTGGAGAAATAAAATACACATACAATGGAGTTTCACCAGTTTCATGTGAAGTGGCGTCGTAAAACTCGGTAAAAAACTAGGCGATATTCGCGGCCTGTAGTAGTAGTAGTAGTAGTAGTAGTAGTAGTAGTAGTAGTAGTAGTGAAACATGTTTTTCACTACTGTTTCTCCCATCACTAGGGTGGTGAAACTCCACTGAAGTAAAATTTGAAAATATTTATTTTCGCATATTCCTTTTTCACGAAAAAAATTAAGTTTGATTTTTCCTCGCCTTACTGCGTTTAGTGTTTGATCAAAACTCAACTACCCCGTAGGAAAAAAATCCTAATTTTTTTCTAAAAAAATCCCATATTCCTACTTCCCGAAAATGCAATACTTTCACGTTTGACTCTCTCACGACCAGTGTTGGAATATACTTTTCCAAACACAATTTTTCCGAAAATTTTCCGAAAATTTTCCAAAATTTCCGTAGTTGACCATGTGCATATATTCCCTTCTACTACCCCTCCATCACGTGATTCAACGAATGAGCAAAACTCATTCCCACATCCCGCACTGTCGAGACGATCTGCGCTGGATTTGTATTTTCAATTTCGTCCTTCATACTCTCCTCCTTTTCCAAATTCTGTTGCTTCAAATCTTTCAACTAAATTGAACAAAATTGGGCCTATTCCGTATCTTACGCGCTCGAACCTAAGATATTCCTACTACCTTTTTCAAAACAGGACCTATTGCTTGTGCAAACATAACTTCAATTCGGCGCTCCATGTACTTGGTGAAATTATCAAACCCGATAGTATTCACAAACTTCTCACTCGCCCCTTTAGACCTGAGACAATTACATTCACATTTAAAATATCATCAATTTTCATTCGGAATAATTTGAGTTTCCTATACAGTGTTGGAGTATGAATATATGTAATCGCTTTCCTCAGCTACTGAGCTAAGAGTTTCCTATACAGTGTTGGAGTATGAATATATGTAATCGCTTTCCTCAGCTGCTGAGCTCAGAGTTTCCTATACAGTGTTGGAGTAGGATATATATATCGCTTTCCTCAGCTGCTGAGCTCAGAGTTCCTATACAGTGTTGGAGTATGATATAT
>NW_003216737.1:48105-55647 GCF_000006405.1 Perkinsus marinus ATCC 50983
GAGTTTCACCACCCTAGTGATACGAAAAACACTAGTGAAAAACATATTTCACGACTATTGCATATCACCGCAAATATCGCCTTTTTCACGGAGTTTTACGCCACTTCACGTAAAACGGGTAATCGTGAAACTCCATTGTTCTTGTTGTTATTATGTTCATTCACCCTAGTGATATGAAAAAAAACATATTTCACAAACAACCGCGAATATCGCCTTTTTCACATGGAGTCTTACGCGAATAACTCAGACAACCAAAGAAATCAGCGTCACTGCACCACAAAATTACCAGGTTATCAATTTGGTCAGCAAGCTGCTGTTTCTCCTTATCGAGGGCGAAGTCTCGAAAACCGGGCAAATCGACGATTTGCATATCAACGCAAAATGGTGATTCAACACGAACATACCTGATATGAAATCTTTCAGAAAATGTATGAAAAAAAATTCTCCAAAAATTTAAATTTTCTAATTCGCATTTTTTCTAGTTTCACAAGCCTAGTGATATGAAAAACACTAGTGAAAAATATATTTCACGACTACTGCATATCACCGCGAATATCGCGTTTTTCACACTTCACATAAAACGGGTTGTGAAACTCCATTATACACCATATAAGCGTTCCACACAGAATTTCTGCAAAAATTTCCGAAAATATCCAAATTTTCCGCAAAATTTCCTCCCTGTTTTTACACAGGCTCATCTGTTATATACCATATACGCGTTCTACACAGAATTTCTGCAAAAATTTCCGAAAATATCCAAATTTTCCGCAAAATTTCCCCCCTGTTTTTACACAGGCTCATCTGTTACTGAGGCCCCGAGCGACTCGTGAGCTTCACCGATGATTTGAGTAACTTCGTGAAGAGGATGTTCTTGCCATTTATTAGTCTGAAAAAAAATCGGAAATTTCCTCAGAAATAATACACGAATTCAAGCAGGCTAACGAGAATTTTTTTCGAAATTTTCAGGTGTTGAAATATACGTAATCACTTTCCTCAGCTGAGCTCTGAATTTTCTCACTAATTATACAATTTTATATGCAAACTAGGAGTGAAAATGTTCGAAAAAAAACACTAATTTCCCAAATTTTTCCCAAAATTTTTTCATAATTTTCATATTTTCCCAAATATGTGATAAAATTGTAGACATTTTATTACTTTTTTATCCATAACATACCATCTCGAGTGCTTATTCTGCTGGACATTTCGAAACTCCAAAACAGTTGGTCGGCGACTTCCCATCGTGCCACTCACGAAATTGAATTGCTCACCAGCAAGCGCCTCGATGAGCCGAGACCTGAGCTGAACGATACAACGAAGAGAAAATAATAAAAATAAAATTATCATTCACTATTTAACGTGAAGTGAAACAACATCCCGTGTAAACTGATGGCGTATAAAACAATTGTTTTCCGCGAAGTGAATTGCAAAATAATTGTTTTTCATATCACTAGGGTGAAACTCCTATAAACGATTCGCAAACGGTATGCGTATAAACCCTATCAGTGTTGGAGTATGAATATATGTTATCGCTTTCCTCAGCTGCTGAGCTCAGGAGTTTCCTATACAGTGTTGGAGTATGAATATATGTAATCGCTTTCCTCAGCTGCTGAGCTCAGGAGTTTCCTATACAGTGTTGGAGTATGAATATATGTTATCGCTTTCCTCAGCTGCTGAGCTCAGGAGTTTCCTATACAGTGTTGGAGTATGAATATATGTAATCGCTTTCCTCAGCTGCTGAGCTCAGGAGTTTCCTATACAGTGTTGGAGTATGAATATATGTTATCGCTTTCCTCAGCTGCTGAGCTCAGAAGAGTTTCCTATACAGTGTTGGAGTATGAATATATGTAATCGCTTTCCTCACCTGCTGAGTTCTGAGTTTTCCTACAAGTTTAAACACAAACTTCGAAAGAAATGTTCAAAAACAAACACTAAATTCTCAAAATTTTTCCAGAATTTTCATATTGTCATCAACATATGCAGTTAAACATTTGCATGTTTCCCCCCACACGTTGAAATTCTATAAACAAAATGAACGACCACGATGGGAGGCTAATTGCGAGTATTGCTCGGCATTCAAAAAAGATCAGAAAAACTTGTCGTTGTGACAGTAGAAAAAAACAGAAAAAAAGAAAAAACTCGCAGGAAAAACATGAAAAAAAACTGAACTTTCATAAAAAAAAATTAAAAAAACAATTTCGAGTTGATGCTCTTCACGAGATGTAAATGCGGTTAAATCGGCCGAAAAATTTATATATGAAAAATTCGTATTTTCCGCTAAAATTGTCCGACTAAATTTTCAATTTCGAATATATTTTCCAGTAAAACATCTACGCAGTTAACATTTTCAAATGTAAATTTTCCAATTTTGCGAAAATTTCTCCCCGAAATATATTATTACTTTCCCACAGACTGCTTGCCGATTAGTATGAATTGTGGTAAAGGGAAATCGACAATCCCGAGCCGATCTTGGACCTTAGTTTTAACATCAGATAGCACGTCGAGGAGCTCCGAACGCTGCTCGTTATGGGCTTGAATGATGGAGAAGGAACGATTTAGCTGTGGTTTCGATGGAGCGGCAGTCGAAGAAGGCATTGGGTAGTTGAAAATAGACTTATCAATGGAGTTTCACCACCACCCTAGTGATATGGAAAACTTATTTCACGACTACTGCATATCACTTCACGTAAAACGGGTGATGAAACTCCAGCGTTGGAAGAAAATATGTTCGCCTGTTCTTCAGCTAAGCATAGAAGTATATATACGACTTTGTGTGGAAGCGCAAACAAAAACAATAAAAATTTCGAAAAAAATTCCTAAGAATTTTCATCAACAAAAGTGGTTGACCATGTCCATATTTTCCCACTTTGAAAAGTCAACTGTCATCACCTTTTCCTAAACTCGTCGTGAAAAGACATCATCGCTACTGCAAATTTGCCGCGATTGAGCTCGAGGTGTCCGAACATGCACAATTCTTGTGGTCACTAAGCTGACCTGTTTTGAATCTAACCATCTCACCCTCAAGATATCTTTTGTTTAGTATGTTGTTGATTTATTGCATTCCTCGCGATGACCCATTCAAGCTAGTACACAACAAGTCATTCACAATTTAACCACCAGGGTGATGAACCACGATGAATTGAGGACACGAAAAAAACCGTCAAAGGCGAATCGATCCCACGACCTCGCCAATGACATCCAAGTGCTCCACCACTTGAGCTAACTAAAGTAGTGACTTCCATCGACAATTCAGTGCCTGAAACCTCACACTCTCAACAACTTCATATAGACAAACTTCCAATATCGCTGAGTTTCACGAGTATAACGGCTGAGAAAAAAGTTGACTATAAAAATTTCAGCTAGATGATATAATGAACAAAATGAATGAGCCCACTGCTAACACAACAACACTGCCTTGTACCATGCAGTAGCGGCAACAGCACGAGTCATGTGTGAATAGAAAAACTATACATCTCGAATTGCATGCCTTTCAAAGCCACACGACGATGCGTTTCATCATCATCAAAGTTATCAATCATAACCTCACCCATCACAGCGACATACCACTCCTCCGTCACAACCATTGATACGACACCAAAGCTGTTGAAGACATCGCTAGTGAATAATACACTAGCCGTTATAAAATCAACCACCACAACAATGAACGATGCCGTTGGCGTTGCTGACAGCCTCGTCGAATCGTCAAGTTGACATACACATGCCAATCCATCTGAACTTTCGGGCAGGAAACTCATTTGAATAGCACCTCGCAAACGCATAGTTGACACTTTCCCCTTAGGCTCATCGTTATGCATCAGACGATAGTAGCATTCAACTTCTCCCGAGCTCGGGTATTGCAGCAGTTGAATTCTCCCGATGCTATCGTGACTCAATGCAACATCAGCAACAGTAGTGTTGACCCTTGCCAGATCAAAAACGAACTGCCACTCGTTCCCTCGTGCTTTGTACATACGATGATCATTCGCAGACAGCAGCACCAGGTCTTCACCTAGCGACCAGATGCCTCCAATTTTACGACAATTCGGAGGGGGTCGAATTAGCTCAGAAAAATTAGTATGTAGTGATGCTCGAAAAAGGCGATTGCCGTATATCGAAACGTAGTAGAAATGATGAAAATGAAAACAAACCAAGGATGGTGTATGAATAACTTCACCACAAGTTGACGATAGTGTTCGTGTGATCGGTACTTTTTCTATCGTGTGAATTCCCGTAGGGTCGTCCGGTGAGCAAACAACTCCGATAGATTTCCCATCGCTCAATTTGAAGAGATAAGGCATAGGGTTGGGAAAGGTGGAGTTCAACGACATCTTTTCGTTAACCAAGTTTATGTTTTTAGGCCTCCGCTGACGTAAAAATGCCAAAATTGATTCCTTCACGTCATCGCATATGTTTTCCATAGACCACAAGCGGTGTAGTTGCAGCATAAATGTTTGACTATAGGTCGTCGACGTCGATGCTGACATTTCCAAAACTGTGTGTCGTCGAGTATTCTCGAAGTGCTACTACTGATGACGCAACAGACGATTGCATCCCGAAATTCGGAAATGCTGTCGTTGGTCACAAACACGACTAGCTGAAGGCATTCGAGAAACGCTATTAGTGATCGAACAACCGTCCGAGGGGTATATTGATTTTTGCAAGTTTTGGTCTATTTACAAGACTTCATCCTAACTGATGCATCAGTACTGCGAATGGGTGTTTTCATCATGTTGTCTGCTATATTAACAGCAACAATGAGATAAAGGCGATAGTTTCTCATCAAATGTGTGTTCATTAGGATTAGTCAATTTAAGCGTCGCTCACTGAGCGAATCGGATGAAAATCGATCATCAGGGCGAGCGCTACTCGCTCATGGCACGCGTGTCACTTGTGCTGCGTTTCGAACTCACACATCTCTTACGAGTGGCAATCTATGAACTGTTAAAGGGCAAGTCATGTGGTTGCCCTATACGATGACTATCAATGCATCTGACCTTAGGAAAAGTCGGTATGAAAAAAAGGAGTTAAATCGTCGCTGAGTTGACGTTCCTGTCTCTGTGTGGGATACACCACCAACGCTCAAAGCCGTCTAGCACCACAAGGCCCTCTAAAACGAACCAACTCTATTTCTCTACATGTGCGATGCCGTACTGTTACGTTTTCCCGAGTTTGCTTTCTTCGATTGATTATTATCTCATCGCTAAGCCCTCCCACACGGCGTGCACGCGAGTAAATCGCCCTCACGCGCCGCACACGCATATTCCTACAAAGTTCATCATCATCGTGTAGTTTTTCCACCTTATTTTTTCCTCACCTTTTATATGTCGAAAGCAAGCAATACTGTCCGAGGTGTATTCGAGCCTCCACCGAAACCGTATTCCTGGACTGACCGCTCAGGCAATGTCTACCACTACTTCGAACGGCCTCTCCTAAATGCTTGTGGATTCATTCTACTACAAGAGTTCTGCGAACGCCTTGCTTTTTACGGTATCATACCAAATCTTCAACTCTTCCTCAAGGAGTACCTAGGCTACACTGATAGCGCCGCTGACTCCTACGTCTCGATCTTCAACGCCGTGCTGTACATAACCCCACTTTTCGCCGGTATCATCGCTGACACACTGCTAGGTGTATACCTCACCATTGTCACCTTCTCTTCCCTATACATGATCGGGCTGGTTCTGCTAACTTTATCGGCTATCAAGTCGATCAGTCAAGCCTGGATGGTCCATCTCTCTCTGCTAGTGTTGATAACAGTGGGAGCCGGTGGCATCAAGGCTTGTGTTAACGTCATGGGGGCACAGCAGATGCATCCTGAACACCACAAGGCTGATATCACTCGCTTTTTCACTTACTTTTATGCCTCGATCAACTTGGGTGGTATTATAGGTTGCATTGCAGCGCCTATTATTGTGCAGGAACTGTCCTTCGCGGCGAGTTTTGTATTCCCACTCATCTTTTTCGTCATTGCCACAACGATCTTCGTGGTCGGCGACTTCCTCCATCGTTATGTTAAAGCCAAGCCTCAAGGCTCAGCCGTCCTGCAAGTTGGTAAAGTGGCGATTTACTCTGTGTTTAAATGCTCATTAGAGAAAAACAAAAAGAGTAAAGGCGGCAGATTCGAAGATGAGTTCATTGAAGACGCCCGTGTATTTTTCCGACTCATACCACTCTTCGTTCTCATCGTCCCCTTCGTTATGGCCTATAACAACATGACCACAACTTTCCTCACACAAGGCCTTAAGATGGATCGCAACACCTTCGGGTGGAACATGCCGGCTGCCCTAATGCAGAACGTCGATCCTATAGCGGTCATTGCGACTTCAGTCATCGTAGATAGTGTGGTTTTCCCTTTCCTTAGAAAGCGTAATATAATGCCATCAGCATTAGTTCGCTTTTGCATTGGTTCTCTCTTTGCCGCTTTAGCGTTGGTCTGTGCGCTAATTGTGGAGTATGTGGTCATGTCGCATTCACCGTTTACGATATCTATTTGGTGGCAGATACCACAGTTCGCTTTCATCGCCTCTGGTGAAGTCTTCCTCATTTCGACTTCTTACGAAGTCGCCTATACTCACGCACCAAGCCAACTGAAAGCAGTAGCATCAGCTGTTAACCTGTGCTTCAACGCCATCGGCTCGGTCTTGTCCGCGGTCCTGTTCAAAGTTGCCGGTGCCTGGTTACGGGATTTCGATCCTAAAAATGCGGAGCGGTCTATCAAGGAGTCTCACTATGACTATTACTACTACGTTCTCATCAGCTTGGCATTTGTCGGCGCTATTGGTGCTCTGGCGATGCTTCCTTATTATCATCGAATAAGAAATGAGCAATTAGAACGGGAAAAGACCGAGGATGACTCTACCACTGGAGTTTAGTGATTTTCCATTGACAGGTTTTTCAACTGTCAATACGTTATTCTCCGCTAGCTCAGCGTTGTAATTTACATTTCCTGCGGCGCGTATGATTTAAGCACTCACATGAGTACTTCGGATTGAACCATAGTTAAATAATGTTTGAATCCAAGTCGGCTTATATGCTGGCAAACCTGACTTTATTATCGAATGAACTGAGGCCATTGCGTTGTTCAGTAAATTAGACATATGGTTACTACAACTAATTAATACACAGTCTTTGAAACACCAAGAGAACGTACTCTGCATCAGTGTGATGCCGAAAACACGAATCATGCAGTAGTGCTCGTTGTTGCAAGTCACTCGAGTTTACTCATCCGGAGTGTGGTCACGACAAAAATCCGCCCCATTTGAGCTATAGTGCATTTGAATTGGATAGGAGATGGCAGATTCTCTTCACTAACTCTTGTGGCAGTGTACTCACTGTGTCTCTACACGGTACTCATTATTGAGGACTGTTTCAATTGAATTGTGCGGCATGGTATTAGCTTTAAGCTGGACGAGCATTTCGGGTCTGTCCATTTGGTCATCCATCGCTTTCATTACGAATATCTTGTCTATCTCCGACACTTTACTGGAATCATTCTGTCGTTGGAATTAACCTCCGCTCCCCCACATCATGAATCCTCGCACCCTC
>NW_003216737.1:55747-62713 GCF_000006405.1 Perkinsus marinus ATCC 50983
TGTAGTGCCCACATGTGCAGTACTATGTACGGGTCAATTCAAAAGAGGATTGGCTATCGCAGGAGTGAGCTCACTGCGGTCGTTGTTAAATGAGGCCCTCCACGTCGTGAAGCTAATCGTGTGTATCGGCCAGCTTGATGAACCGGCACGCGTCAGTTCACAGAGCATTCATCAGCTCTTCTGAGCATTTTGAGAGAGTTCCTCAGAAACTCATAAGATGTAGCCAACTAACAACACAACACGAATGAGAATGGCAAAGGGACTGATATGATATTTCAATCTACCCATTCGCTTGATTAGACAACTCGGTAGGAAACACGGAGGAGAGCTGGAATCACCAAGGCGGCAAGAACCAACCCAGCAGCCATCAAATGTGGTATAGCAGATGAATGGCGATTCCAAAATTATGCCACAATTATCTAATTTGGACCTCTTTAAATCATCGTGGTTGTTGCTACATGGGCAAATCCTTGAGCGTCATCGTAGTGCAAGTAAGGAAGTGATCGTTCGCTACAGCTTCACCACAAACAGTCACAAGATCCCAACCGCTGGTGATGCTGAAAAATTTGAGAAGACCACTACCGATAAAAGATGTAGTAAAAAGAGGTACTTGACGAAGCAAGTCAACAACTATAACAGAAATATGAAACTCCCTCAAATGTAATCCACCACCATAACCATCTTTGTGGCGTATGGCAACGCAAGCTAGAGCATCCGTGTTAGCAATAAAGCGACAATGCTCAGCTCCTTCCACGATTGTTACAAATACATTATCATTCTCGCGATATTGCACCTCTTTCCCATCGACGATGAACACAAACTTATGATTTCTCTCATCAGATGGGTCCGCGAGGACATCAAAAGAATCCACTTCATCGCTGTCCACAGCGAATTGCCGATTCCAGTGATACTGAGTACTACGAATATCACACGAGAACACGATAGAGTCACCGAGTGTTAAGAGGAATATGAAACCACTCGAGATGGTCAATCCATTGATGATATCCTCACCTTCTTGAAAAGGTAAAGGGATGTCGGCCAATGCCTTGCCATTTTCAGCAATGGAAAATCTCGCAAGGCGAAGATTCAGCAGATCCACGGCGTATATTATGAAGCCCTCAGTAGCGAGGAAGGCCATACGACCATGAATGAGGACCTCGGCGACTGGCTTGTTGAAGTCGTTGGCCGCGAAGGCTCGTAGTATTGAATGTTCTGTTATGCATTCGCATGTGAGAAAATGGTGATCTCCGAGGGAAGTTATCGCATCCATATAACCAGCCTTAGTAAGAGTGCTCTCGATTGAGATAGCCGTTGGTAACGGGAAACGTATGAAGCACCAAATTGGCCATCGCAATTCTATGCAGAGACGCTTGCTGGTACGACGCTCGAGCATAAGGAGTTGCAGCGACAGTCTTTGCCGACGCGAGGCGCAGCCAGAAGACATTGATGACCACACACTCCAAACTATCAAAATCTCCACTGAGGAGCTCTCAGCATGAACACAACAGCTCAGCTTCGGGAGCACACACTGTTTGAAGAGTTCAGGATTATTATATCATAGTAACAGCAGGAATGTGCATCAAAGAGAGGACCAGAAGCTTCTGTAATTGGGCAGATGTCCCATCAGCTGAGCTCCGGGGAACCGGAGGAAACTGCAGAGAATAGTCTCAACAAATCCGCGTTGTTCTGGAGTGAGTGAAAGTATGTCTGTTGGTGGGGGCTCATAGGCCACTCGGACCGCGGTGGGAAGAGTGAGATCTTCGAACGCCTTGAAAACATTGAGCTCCGCTTCCCTCAAGTCGGTCGGCAGGAGAATAACAACCCCAAGCAGTGAAACCAGGAGGGCCTCAACAGAACCGTCATGGGTTGCTACCTGGGGAACGAACTCCCTACCACCAATAGCTAATACAGGCTTACAACTTCTTCCGGTGTGTATTCACGTCGTAACAACTGCTCCTTAAGGCGTCTATCAGCGTCCCAGTCGAACTGCTCAAATGATCGGTATGGTAGAGTCCTCAAATGTTCAACCCAACGGCTCGACAAACCAACCCGATCGGCACCCGTGACCAGCGTCATCAGATACCTACGGTTGACGTGCATCGAAAAGACCCAATAATGATAATGATGATTCAGCTGAGAATCTTCTGAAGGGACGGAGAGGCCTAATCGTTACCCCATAATCCCACCCAAGATTGATGATGACCTCACTAAGACCTATTTTTTCACCTGGAATAACCCCTCCCCCTCTCTTGTTTACCTCCGACCAGGCAGACCATCCTCTAAAATAGAGACACTCGGAAAGGACTGGGTCTGTATATACACCATAGAGGGTATAGGCTTTAGAGAGGCGTCATAGGGGACGACTACGCTCCATCTACGATCATATGATGGACCCTCGCGCTTATCAAGCTCTTCTAGGCCTACTCTGGGGAACCATACGACAACACCATGAACCTGTTGAGAACGTCAACGGTGATAACGATGAAGTGAGAGCGAGCTCACCTTCGAGCCTTCCTTCGGACGGATGTTACCGTAATGACCCTCATAGGCGACCGTGTGAACTGGCGCTGAGTTGAAGACCAACTCGTAATCTTCCAGGGTCTGAGGCTCGGTTACATTCGGATGGAGAATGGTAAAAAATGTTAACTACCGCTTTGACAGGCTCCTTGTCCGAGACCGCCACCCCTCTACTCCTCAGCGACGCTCGGCTCATATTAGCACCGAAGGAGAATACTGGAACTTCATCATCACCTGCCGGAATGGGCTCACGAAAGCCCAGCGGATGATTAAATACATGTATCATTGAAAAAACAAAACCTTTGCCGAATCGGAAGAATCAACCACACGAACCACCCACTGAAGAAATTCAACTTTCGAGTGGTGCAATATCCACAACAGTAACTCGCTATCCACTGCATGACCACTAGTAACCTAGCTGCTACCAGAGCTCGTATGCTGCATGTATGCGTTATATAGTATATACCATAAACCACAAATATCACAGAGGGCACGACTTCGTAGGAGAGGGTGAGCATGAGCTCAGAGCGTCCGTCCAGGAGCCGATTAAAGTGCTCTGATTTCCGAGTCCAAGTTCTCGGAAAAGCGGCTTTTCCGTGCTCGGATAAAAACTACAAATTAAAGTGCGTTCGAAATTCTGAGCTTTTCCCGAGCTCGGAATCCGTGTTACTCGGTTCCGAGTAACGCCAGGACATACGCCAGAGATTGTAGCAATTGCGGTGGCGATATGGATCTCATGTTGCTCTTAATCCACCTGTATTTTGTAAAGAGTCAAGACTCTCCCAACTAAAGACTGCAGTCGCTGACCGTGATAGAACGACTGACGGCAATCGTGTTTATTGCCGTACTCTCGAGTGGCTTCATAGGAAAGAAAGGCCACCGCGATATGTCGATGACAAGGATGCAAGCCGTCGCACTCACGTGATCACAGAGGATATCCATGCTTTTCCTTCGCTCCATCGCCTCAACAATTCATCGCTTATACGGCTCAATCGTCCAGGCACTCCAAGACACTTTGGGTGAGATCACAACGCCGGACCGGAACCCAGCATCGTTGTGAGGAGCTGACTATAGTTGGATCACTTACCTATCGGGATAAAACCAAACGCTCCATATCGAGAACCGAATAGAGTCCTACAATCTCCCCCCACATACGTGCTCTGTTGAGATGGAGCAATAGACCGAATTCTAATACATCGTGTATGAATGTCCCACCGAGACCGACTTGAAGTCTAACTAAGCCATACATACAGAATGCTTCTGCGTTACATAGCTTCTCGATAGTCATTCCATCCAGTGTTGACCAATAAATTAACGAAGACCGTCTTATTACCACTCTCAGAGGTTCCCTTTACCCGGTCTCTGCAACGTCGGGAATCAATACTCCTATTAGGCCCGGACGAGAATACCGTAAGCTTGACGAACTCCCTGTACACCATCCATGGGTGGAAGAAGAGAATAAAAGGACTCTGGTAATGAGTCTACACCTTTTAAACATCTAGTTCGTCTTTGGAACCATCAATTTCGTCGGGACGCACGAAGTTGGAGGTACGAATCCGAAACGGGCAGATCATATTCGCAATTAGAACTTTCAACTTCGTCATAGAACTTTCAAGTTCGTCCGAAGTCGATAGGAAGTTCAAGTTCGTTCTAATAGAACTTTCAATTTCGACTCTCGAACCTTCGAGTTCGTCATAGAACTTTCAACTTCGTCGAGTACACCTTTGGAACTTCAATTTCGTCCCTTTAGGAAAATCGACTTCGTCGTTCGGAACTTCAATTTCGTGTTACCGGGGCAATTATGCCAGTACTCTCATGGTGAGGCTTATGATTAGTGCTCGCGGTACACAACCGAAGTAGTACTACAGCAACAACGAAGGCACTATTGAAAATCCTCATATCAATGTCATCATGACATTCTCATGTGACTTCTCATTCATGTGACATTGTCATGTCACATGAATAGTGCGGCCAGCCAGTAGCTGGCAGCCACTCATATGACTGGCTCGATCAAGAAAACGACATAGTCAACCACCGGCAGGCATGTATTCGTGGTTGATTGCTTTACTCAACAACCCAATAGCATGCCCGCATGATGCCCACGGACGAGTGACACGGTCAGCAAAACACGAGCCTCACCATGAGAGTACTGGCATAATTGCCCCGGTAACACGAAATTGAAGTTCCGAACGACGAAGTCGATTTTCCTAAAGGGACGAAATTGAAGTTCCAAAGGTGTACTCGACGAAGTTGAAAGTTCTATGACGAACTCGAAGGTTCGAGAGTCGAAATTGAAAGTTCTATTAGAACGAACTTGAACTTCCTATCGACTTCGGACGAACTTGAAAGTTCTATGACGAAGTTGAAAGTTCTAATTGCGAATATGATCTGCCCGTTTCGGATTCGTACCTCCAACTTCGTGCGTCCCGACGAAATTGATGGTTCCAAAGACGAACTAGATGTTTAAAAGGTGTAGCTGAGGAGGACTAAAATGAACATACCCTTGAGCCGTTATTAAATTGAACAACTCGGCACTCAAACATGATGAACGGAAACGGCCAAGAATGGTACCAGTAATAACAAGGGCATTGCTCGACTCAGTCGAAATCCGGTTCCAAAATAACGGCAACATTATTGCCACCGAAACGCATGCTTGCGAGGAGACGGCCAGAGCCTATTGCATCCAACTGCTGAATCGAGGCTTCCCGGCCGATAGCGTTCTTGTCGAGTTGAGTCAGATTGTGCGAGGGTGTGCCGTATCTCCAAGCAAAGACCTGTGTGGTGAGGAGGACGATGTAAAGCATCGAAAGATGACCATCAAAAGCGAGGCAAGTCGGCCTGCACAAACCGCTCAAAACGACTTCACCTGGGCTCTCGGGATGCTCAGTATCAAACTGCACAATTCTGTTATTCGAAGTATCGGCTACCAAAATGAACTTGTCATCGACGAGAACGGCGTCCGAGGGGAAAGCCAACCGTGGAGAGGAGGAGGAGGAAGAATCAACAGTGTCGTAGAGACATACAGAGCCACCATCGATGACTTCAGTCACTCTACAGCTGAAAGTATCACACACGATAGTTCCGCGTTGACGCTGTATTGCTGAGAACACCGTCCGAGGTGCATTCCGTACAGTGTTGGCTGGGAACAACAGGTCGTACACGGGATCATCATGGAGCTCGTGGACAACGTCCCCCTCATCATTGATATATGTACGACTGAGAAGCTCTCCTGTCGTCGCTCGGAATCTACCAATGGAGCCGTCCTTGAATGTGAAAGACCCTATGAGGGTGGGAACGTCAGGATACTTGTCTAAATACCGCTTCACAGGGCGCAACCGAGTAGGAAGGCCAGATTGTGCCAAGTACGACCATACGACCATTTTGATATCACTACCATAGTTATCAGCGCTACTATTCAGAGCCATCAATAAGGTACACATCTGTGGTATCCTTCGCTCGTACACTGGCCTGTCTTCTGGCTTGGATACGATGGTATTACAAACTATCAGTCTTGTTAAAAAAGATACGCCACGTTCTAGCAGGTATGGGAGATCATTTAGTAGAAGAGAACTCATCGGCAACAGCGTGTGACGCGAGCATCGACGAGATGTGACATTACGCCGATCTTGCACATAATGGAAAAATGATATCCAAAACGACACCTGGGAGATTCGAACTCCCGCGGGCAGAGCCCAACGGCTTAGCAGGCCGCCGCCTTAACCACTCGGCCAAAGTGTCTGATAAAATGTGTATAATCATGCCACCGCTGTATAGTATAAATTGATGGCATGATACAGATATGATGTTGTATATAGTATCCGCGTATCTAGAGATTGCCGGTCTAATTTCGTGCAATGACCTCGACGTATTGATGCTTCCCTTAGCATGTTGAATATTATTTGTAAGTTTAGCAACATTCGATAAGACTTTCATTTTGAAGAGATTATTCTTCCAGGTCGAACCCACGACCAGTAACACAAGTCAGTAGATAGATCAAACCTCATAGTCAACTATTATGAACTAAGAAATAGTACTCGAACTACAAGGCTTAGTCATTTGCTTTCGGAATAGCCTCACTGCTGAGTTCTGGGGCTATCATCGACAAACTAAATGCATTCTAATGCAAACTAAGCCTAGTAAATGACTTATGTATATCAAGCAATAGTTGCGCATGAGCGACTTAAAAAAGTGCATAGAACACCGAGAACAGGAAGACGGCAGTAAGACTGTTGCCAACAGGCCCAGCCGCCGACGTCTTAGGAATACAATCGTCCCCGCCAACCGAACGAGATTCCCTTGCGGGAATGGTGGGCTTACTCAGAGCGACTTCGACGGCTTTTGCAGCATTCAATCGACCGAAATAAGGGTTCTTGCTTCCAAGACCAGTAGTGAGAACATCAGTGGATGCCAGAATAGAATTACTCACATCCTCTCTAGAAAGACCCAAGG
>NW_003216737.1:62813-72440 GCF_000006405.1 Perkinsus marinus ATCC 50983
AGACCAGTAGTGAGAACATCAGTGGATGCCAGAATAGAATTACTCACATCCTCTCTAGAAAGACCCAAGGCGTACAGAAGTGCCGCAACACCAGTGACGTGTGGAGTGGCCATTGAGGTACCAGTCATGTAAACGTACTCATTGTTCGGGTAAGTCGATGGTATTTCCTCTCCAGGAGCTGCGATATCAACAAAGGCGGCATAGTTACTATGAGGAGCGAGTCGATCATTCGACCCCTTGCCACTAGAGGCCACACATAACATATCGATCTGCTCAGTGAAGGCGCAAGGATACACTTTATCAACGCTCATGTCGCGACCTTCATTTCCAGCAGCAGCAACGACCAGATGGCCCTTCTCAGCGGCTCTCGATATCGCCACTCGAAATGTCGCACTGAAATCTGAGCTCCCATACGAATGCGACGACAGATCAGCACCGTTCTCCACGGCATAGTTCAATGCCTTGAGAGCTAGCCGAACATCCCCAACACCATCTGGACCAAAGACTCTCAAGGGCATGATCTTCACTTCAGCGATGCCTGCTACTCCAATACGGTTGTCACTCTCGGCACCCAATATACCAGCACAGTGCGTGCCGTGACCATTCACATCATTAACCTCAGTGTTATCATCATAAAAGTTATAACCATGAGAGCAACCATCGTCATTGAAGATGTTCCCATAGAGATCTTCATGTCGGTAGTCAACACCCGAATCAATGACCGCAACAACGACCTCTCGAAGTGTACGCTCCTCAATCGCCTTCCACGCCTCATCCATGCCGATTAACTCTAAATTCCATTGCTTCGAGGCAAACTTGTCATTCACATCGCTCAAGCCAGTGAGAGAGGTCCGCAGACCATCGATGGTCATAGGAGTAGTGCGTTCAAGTGCCACCACATAGTTGGGCTCACACAGCACTTCCATATTCAAAGTCTCCGCGGCATACGTCAAATACTGACAAAGTTGTTGTCGAGTAGCACCACAGTTCCTCGAGGCCGTATGAACGATCTGCACGCCCACTACGAGCATAGTCTCCACGGCAACCTCGTTGGAAAGGCAGTTCATCACGGACTCCTCAGATGAGGTTAACCGTCTAGGGCCAAGGCGACCAGCCAACATATCAGGAATAGAGCGAATGTCAACAAACGGTGAAGTCGACTGCAGTGATGCTATCGATGATGATGACGAAGTTGTCGTACTGATGGACACTATGGTGCGGTCATCAGCAATCTCGGCCTTCAAGACGACTAGGAACACCACTGAGAGGAGAAGAAGTAGCATTGGAAAGGAATGACCAATTGGTTGAGTTAGAACTTCCGAGATTGAAGCACTCACTCGACACATAAACTGCACGACGAATAATGAGCATATTCAAAAGTCTCGGAAAGGTGAATTCCAACATCACATTGACAGCGGCCGCAATGATCATTGACCCTAGATATACTAATCATACTACAATTCCGTGGTGAACTTGACTGCACTCGTAGGAAATAGTGTTCGATCATTCCCATGCGATTAGATGGTCAAGACGATATTGGAAAAGCATAAAGTCAACTTCCAAGTTGGGTGGTAGACCATCTTGCACCTTCATCGTATATAGAATGTTACCAAGAAGAGGAGTATAAACTCTCTTTGGACCCAATGGCCGTAGCGGTGCCTATAGTATGGGCGTCTGCCCTCTGTAAGGAGTGTTGATCATCATCGATTATTCCGCGGCTCATGCTTGTTGGACTATCGCTACTTGTGACCAGTGGCGGGAGATGGATGAATGCCGAGTTCGTCACCCCGACGACGTGGTAGTATGACAATTAACACTTCTTTACACTGTAGTGATGTAGTGTGGAAACGTATGGTAATAATGTGCGTTCGAAATGACCACACCAGGATTCGAACCCGACACTCCCTTCGGCTTAACCTCGTCATCATCCACGCTAACACTCTCACCAACGAGAACTGATCGTATGATAAAAAACCAAGCCTGGCCCCTGACCTGATGGCGGGGTGCCACTGTTGCTTTGGTCGGTGCCGGTCAGTATTCTCGTTGATTGCCAAGATGCCTTTAGCCGCTGTACCGACCATTCGAATCACCCAACGGCTCTCTCCCGGTAGCTGATTTATTCCTACACACCTAATTTCTCAGTATTGATGATGATGAGGAAATTCTTAGAAATTTTTCCCCAACTTTCCACTGCTTTTCTTTCACTCCCCGTATGAATTCCCATGAGGCCCGCTGTCCGCAAAGCAGCGGGCGGGCGGGTAATTTTCGCTATTTTCCCGCTGCCTGCTGTCAAATACCGGGTTACCCGCCCCATACCCCTGCCCCGCACCCCGGGACTGCAGTCGACGCCGCACCCGCCGTGGAGAGATTCAAAACACTCATTTTCTCGCCCAACGTCGTCACAGACAAATCAACATTAGCGAAATTGTCCCCTTTGTTTAGCGTTTTTCATTTCCGAAGGTGACGCCACACGATGCGGATATATGTCTTGAGGATCCGTCTCAGGAAAAGAGTGGGAATAGTTGTAGGATAAGTATCCTAGCACACAAAGCATATCTGTCCCTATCGTGCCATTCGTATCCTGGCCTAGCTTAGCAATATATGAGTAGTATATTGAAGTTGGATCATCACCGTGATCTAGTGTTGAGTTAGCCTGACGACTTCTGTATAATAATTCTAACGTCCGCTTTCGATTCAGTTTAACCAAGTCGGAGAATTTCTACTATCAGCCATTGATAAAACCATAAAATAAACAAACAAACAACGACACTAGTAAACGATTTGGAGAATTTGCCCATCGAGTCAGGTAGAATCTGCGAAGTATCAGTAAAGTATTACTGTTCATAAACTGTAGTGAAACTTATCATCCGATTCCACCGTCACTTGCGATCTACCACACTGGGAACACTTCTAGAGCCCCAGGAATAGCTAATCCCGACATACACCTCAGTCAATGTAAACATGCTAATCTGCGATTCGCATTATGACCTGCTACTAAAACAATTTGATGTTACAAATGGCCAACTTTAACATCTACAACTCGCCACTTCAAAAGTGTTCCGACGCGAGCGAATAACCGATGTCTTAATCTCATCACAGTTGACCATCATCCTACTACCGTACCATCCGAGGAATATCAAGATGTACTAGAAATAGCGAATACGAAAGATAAAGGTCAGAAGCAGTTTCCCAATGCTACACTTCTAGGCATGAAGCCTCCCCCCAAACTCCCCAACACAACTCCCGTCTGGGCCCACACGCCCAGACTTTTAATGGACAGAACAGACTCGACAGAAAGTAACATCACTCGGAAGCTACAACTACGAGAAACACTTCCCAATTGCGACATGACATAATTACACTTGAGTGATCATCTATATGTAACCATTTGACTTGGAAACAACAGAAACCATCCGGATAGTTCGACTCGAACAAAATTTTTTTCTCTAAAAAACATCATTTATGTTATTTTGTTTTCATCCATAAAATTCATTCTTGGCAGTTTGTGACACTTTCCCCACAAATGAAACCACATGATCATACATCAGCCAAAAACTCCGAAAGAACATAACTCAAAAACTCCACCGTTTCACATTTGCTATTAATGAACACAACAGTCTGCGTAATCCCACACCCCTAGAAAGGTGACCTCCAAATACACTTCAACACTGGTAGGTTGTTTAGGCCTGGGTAGTCTCAGCCTCGCGACCATAGTACTTCCTCTTCTCATCAGCAGTCTGGAATCTACCATGACCATACTTAGAGGAGGTATCGATGAACTTGAGATCGATCTTCTCCAAAGCGTTACGGCTAGTCTGGGGTAGAAGGCTCTTACGAAGAGTGATGACACGCTTCTTAGGACCAGTAACAGTACCCTTGAGCATAACCCAGTCCTCATTGACCTCACCGTAGTGGGGGAAGCCACCCATGGGAGTGATAGCCTTCTGGGTGAGATCGTTGGAGCCAGCAGCGTTGTTAGGATCCTCACGAAGGGCCTTGCCGATGCGGTAGATCTTCTTGTTGATCTCAACACGGTGATGATAACCCATCTGACCAGCTCTAGGGACCTGGAACTGGACTCGGGCCGGATGCCAGGCACCAATACAGGCGACCTTGCGGAGACCACGATGGGTCTTACGGGCAAGACGAGTGACACCCCATCGAGTGGTGACACTAGTGTTACCGTGACCCTTAGTCACACCAATGATATCAACCATCTCGTCCTTATCGAAGACAGAGGAAATTGGTACCTCCTTCTCGAACAGAGACTGGCAGAAATCAACCTTGTCAGATACAGAGCCACCGTTGACCTGGACCTCGACAATGTGGGCCTTCTTCTGAGTGAGCTTCACCTTGCTGACCTGGGTGTGCATGATGGCACGCACAACCTGGCAGTACTTCTTACACCGCTGAACCTCAGCGTCATGGTCCTTCTCCTGGTACTTGCTGAAGGCCTTCTTCTTGGAGTGATACCAGTTCTTATAGAAACGACGACGGACCTCATCGGACAAGTGCTTTGCCCACACAGTGGTGAGAGCACGAAGACCGTTGGGGGTCTCGACGTAACCAACGAAACCAACACAGACCATAGGAGGAGCTTCCAAGACAGTGACGGCCTCAACAACCTCCTTCCTATGAAGCTTAGAACCCGGCTTATCGACATCACGGACGATATGGGTCATGCCGGCCTTGTAGCCCATGAAGGCAGTAAGGTGGCAGGGCTTGGACTGGTCATCCTTGGGGAACGACTTTACCTTACCCTTATGATGGCGGGTACGCTTGCGAGGCAAGAAACCCAATGACCCGTGACGGGGGACCTCAAACTTCCTATGAGACATGGTGGTGTAGGACGGTGCCTTGTGGGATTGCCAATCTGAAGGCTGCGACAGTCTGATCGATTCTACACATTTCGCTATATTGTGCCAGAAGCGCCCGGGTTCGATCCCCGATTACGGTATTTCTCCATCCATTAATTGTTCCCACGCGGCGTGGGCCACGCCTCCGTTTAACGGAGTCCGTTATTAGAGGTTTGCTTCAACCGTTCCTAACGAGGAGCCGTCATGACATTACTCCCGGTCGGCGTATACTGGAGTTTCACAACCCGTTTTACGTGAAGTGGCGTAATACTCTGTGAAAACCGCGATATTCGCGGTGATATGCAGTAGTCGGGAAATATGTTTTTTACTAGTGTTTTTCATGCTCGCGTAAGCATCAATAATTTCTTTTCTTTTAACCTGAGCTCGGAAATAGAGATTCTGATAATGTTGACAGTAATACGACTGGAAGGTTCTTATCCAACTTGGCAAGAAAGGCCGGAATCACAACGGTGGAAACATAACCATTTCCGGAAGGGTTGAAGTCTTTTTTAAACGATAATCCTTTGGTTTGGTCACCACTCGAGGGGACTCCAGAGACAGCAGACGGCCCTGGGGAGAAAGCAAGGCCATAGAGCATGACTAGGGGAAATAGGACGAACGTGAGGAATGTGAAATCGGCCGGAAATGTACATGAATTTGTGAAGATTCGATAGTAAAGTTATATAGTAAGCGAAGACCTTTATTTTGTTATTGAATGGTTGCGGGGTCAATTGGACTACATCGGGACAAATATATGATGATGAGCAGTTTAAAAGCACACTGGGGGACGAGGAAAATACACGAAAAATTTTGTGATGGAGATTCGTACCGGCATCCTGCACCATCTAATTCGGGTTACCGCTCTACCACTCGACCAAAAATTCCTCATCACATTTATTCTCTCCAAAGTGCCTAGCAGTATCAATACATCATTCGCCATCAGTTCGTAAATGGTTAGGCTCTACCCAGGCAAGGCCTCGACTTCAACAACAACTCAATGAAGTCCCAGATTATACCGAAACGCAGCCTATGTGCTCTTTCTTCGAGTATTCGTTTAAGAGAAGTACATGCAGATTCATGATGCGTCAGCGATCTCATTTTATCATGTGTGTTCAAGGGACTTTGAGGGAAGAAAACGGTCGGATATGCGGGTTAGCAACCATCAGTTGGAATTCAATCCTACCTCGAGGGAAGCAGTGTCGGAAAATATGCACATAGACAACTACATGTGTGGATGAGACTATGGAAATCCTAGCGACATTTTGGGGAACTCTCCTCGGTTTCTGCACGCTCTCACCCGAATTCATGTTGAAAAATGTACAAAATTTATTCTTCATGTATTTTTCCCCGAGAAATGTTAACCCTCGAGCTCGACTGAGGGAAGGGATCACAAATGACTCTATGGAAGACTTGACCATACGGAGCAGCTCTTCCGAGTCTATTTCTTCTTTTCCCTACTCAAAGAATCGAGTTAGTTCCGTCTCCACGATTATCGGCTTTCCGACTAGTACTATAACTCAACTTACTGGTGCTAGCAAGGAAAGGAGAACCGCGATGGAACTCGCCATAAACTCGAAATAGCAACAGAATCGTAGGAGAAGCTCGAAGGGAAAATGACGTGAAGTATCAATCAGCACGACACTTTAATGCTTCCTCATGATACTGAAGACAGTTCTGGAAGTCCATCTCCCTCGAAAAAGAGTCACCATAGTAGCAACGTGTCCATTCCCAATTGTTCATAGCAAATAATGTACCATGAACATCAAACAGGGAGTTGAACTGGTCAGTAGTAACAATACTATCAGAAATCATACGTTCCACCAGAAGGTTCATGGCGTTCCAAACATATTGGATACCACCACTAGCACTCGGATACTCCATCGCATCGAAAGCGCACATGGAGACCTTCCCACAGTAGTCAACCTTATTGCACGACCCTTCCGTAAGGATCGTCACCTTAGCTCTAAGATTCTCCCAACCAGGCTGTGTACACACCGTACACTGTTCAGTGAGCATCCACTTCATACGTTCAACCAAACCGTCGTTGTCTTCACCACCAACAGTGTTGCGGAATACCTCGAAAGTGGCATGGTCAGCAAGCTCCATGATATACTGGGTAGACAGAGGGCTCAAATGGCCGGACACAGCAAAATCGATCAACAGCGAGCCAGGTGCATATCCCTTGCTCTTGGACACTCTAGTCTTCATCTTCTGGGCATTTTCCAACGTCGTCCGCACGGAGCTGCTTCTCATTCCTTCAGCATCAAAACTCAAACCAATTGGTGCGATCTCGTTCATGTCTTCACTACTAACGTAATTGTCGAGGAAATTCTCAAAGGTGTTAACAAATTCGATCATCCTTTTGTTGTAGTGCTTGGAGGCATCACCATAAGTGAGAAAAATACGCCCAGTGTTGCCAGTAGATCTTCGCCATTGTTTCATCCAAGCAACCAGTAGCTCCTCATCGTCAATCTTCTTATAATTACTGTAGTCAGCGATATTCACATAAACATCACCAGAGTTCCACAATCTTCCCATATCGGACCCCGCGAAATCAATCAGAGAAGTATCGTCGCCTCGCCAGTACATTTGAGACCACGAGTAAGTACCAAACCGCATACCACCGACTACAGAGGGTGATGTGGTCTTAGTGATGACCTCGTTGTTCGACGGTGTCGTCGTGGGACGCTTCGTGGTTCTGAGGTTACTTCGTGAGGAAGGCTTCTCATAAGTGGTAGTCGTCTCACGTGACGTAGTCACCGCAGTTGCTGTCGTAGCTTTTGGGCGAGCAGAATATGTGGTTGTCGACATAGGATCAGTTGTGACCGACGTAGTGCTGCACGAACAGGGAGTCCTCGTGCCAAGACAAAGTTGAGGACTATTCCAGTATTTGCAGTACGAACCAGTGAGCAAAGATGCACAGAAGGCATCACCCTGCGAGCAATCCGTCGCTCTAACTTCGCCAAATGTGATGAGAGTCAACAGAGCCAAAAATGTGGTAGAGCGTGAGAAGACTGAGGAAGTCATAGGGGGAAAAACACAATCTCCAGAGCTAAGGCTGTGACAACGGAAATCGACCGTGATACCGCACCTGAGGGAACTTGATGATAATTAGCCAGAGACTATTCAAAGCGACAGCGCGCTGGCTTAAACATCCGCAGATCCGACGTTGTAGATTACATGCATCAATGAATACATTGTTCATTCACGTACGTCATGTACGACGAGCCCCAACATTTAAGGAAACGGGTCGGGGACAGCTCGACACAAAATGTAAAAGCTACGCTGGTCGGCCTGCAGGAGATCGCCACTACAGGTTTGATGAGATAATACGTCATTATCAATGGAGTATATTCTCTCCGCTATGATTGAGATGGATCTTTTCGGGTGAGGGGCCAAATGACTCCAAAACACTCATCGAGGAGCACGAGGATCGCTAAGCTGTGCGGAGGAAGCCACGCGAGCTAAATACAGGACATACATTCGGGGTGGTCATTGCTACCTGTTGAATCCTAATGCTAATAATAGTCTCTTTCATAAGTGCAACGGATACAAAACATCCCAATGTATAGAGGTTAGCCCCGAGTGATTCTGACACCAGAGTTACTGGGTTCACGCAAAAAGTATAGACTCATGGTCATTATTGACCAGGAAAAGTAATATTAATGACAGGAATTGACGACAGCGGCTCTTTCAAAGAGAGACCTCGCGTGGCTATCAAGTATATACTAATAATGTAACACTAAGGGAGGGATGAAAGTAATATATAAATCTATGGAGATAAGAATAATATATAAATCTATCTAGTGTATTTTATCAATAATATATACCAACATATTCTAATAATAGAACAAGCCGTTACATTTGGGCATGCCTGATAATTTCCCTGGTTCGCATAAACACATTTCCGATTCGAATTTCCAGGCTGTAACCCGGATGTCTCACACGAAACGGATGGTCCAAATGATGTCATAACGAGAGCTTACGATTCATCGGTGATAAAACCGTATGGATACCACACCAACCCCCTTCACCCACATAAATTGTCTCAATTAGTTCCTCGTTCGAGATTTGCACAGAATTCAGGTTTTCTACTAACTTGGAACCGATACCCCCGAAAGAATGCCACTGTTTCCTGGACTTTCCTTCAACAGGTAACCCGACAGTATAACCAATTACAGAAAATGACTCCCAAAAGAGCAAGGGAGCTCATCATGGGAAACGACAATCAAGAGCGAGAAGTCTGCTTAGTGAAAAGAGAAGATCATTTTCTAAAATTCAGAAAAAAATCGATCGTGTCAAGGCACTTATGTGAGGCCTCTTGCGTTTTGTTATATGATGAACAGTTCATTCTGTTCGGCACTTGTTCGCGGAGGTGTGGTATTCATGAAGACAATTAGAATAACCCATCTCGCGAGAAAAGTTATCGCTATAATAACACCTAACCCATTCCCAGTCATGAATAGCAAACAACGAACCGTGGATGTCGAAGAGGAAATCGAACTGCTCTCGTGTGAGAATACCATCAGAAACCGTACGGGCCTTCAACTCGTTGAGCAACTCCCATGCATATTCAATACCACCAGTGGAGTTGGGATAAGCTGAGGCATCGTAAGCACACATAGAAAGCTTGTGGCAGTATTTACCAACAGTGCAAGAACCTTCCAACATGATGGTGATCTTGGCCTTCAAGTTCTCCCATCCTGGGTTGAGTACACACAGCACACTGTTCTGTCATCATATAATTCATACGATAAACGAGATCATCTGC
>NW_003216737.1:72540-74286 GCF_000006405.1 Perkinsus marinus ATCC 50983
GAGCGGCATGTACACAATCAACGGACCGGCATCGTCACATGGCTGCATGACAGAGTCACATTGCACGGGAGGTGGAAGTCTTCGTGGCCTCTCGTCAACTGCTCGTCTTCCCCAATGGGCTATGCGGGCCAGCTGTGGGGCGAAGTCAAAGCAGCCACTCGAAACCACTCGGATTCCGGCAGGATCCCCAGCAGCAGCAAGAGGTCTTAAGGGTAGCAGCGAGTCGTCAGAATCAGATTGGGCCCCGCCGTCTATTGAAATGTCCAAATAGGGTGGTCGTTGTAGGGGTGGTAATGGATTGGTGGGAACTCGTAGTGGTGGTTCAAGTCGTGGTCTTTTGTCACCGATCTCGTTGGTGTCTTCGTCCACGTCACCACGCTTACGTATGATTCTAGCAACATGAACAGTGTTCATATCTGAGGTATCATCGTCAGACAGAATCTCGAGACTTACACCGTCGATAGAATCACGGTATTTAACCAAATCGCTGTAGAGGTCACACTTTGTGCCGGCATCAGCAGGGTTCTCGGCAGAGGCCACATAGTGAATTTCAAACTGGCGTCTTCCCATAAGGTAATGAATAAGGTCGATAGCTCGTTGAAGTAGAGTAGATTGCTTACCAGAAGTGCAGACCTTACCAGAGGCTAGGGCAGCATTAGCTGTACGATTATCGCCGTAGAGGATGATCTTCGAGAACTTCTTATTGGTATCGAGCTCGAAGGAGACAAGAGTAGAGAGAGCATTGTAGGCAGTAGTGAGTTCCTTCACGTTAATGTGCAAGGCTCGCTCTTGAGTGGACCATTTCCACTGCTTTTTGAATACCACTTGGTTGTCCTGCATGGCCACCATCGCTCCTAAGAGTTCGGAGGAGTCGAACCAGACATGAATAGGTGCATCTGGAATCCAGATGCAGATCCAGATTCTGGATTGATGTACCGGTGCGTCGGAGTTGGAGGGTTGGCCTTCAACAGTTGTTGCCATCTTCTGAGCAAGTCCATAGCCTTATCGTCCACATCGTCAGTCCATTTGTGGTCGTTCACAGCTCTTAATCTTGAAACTAGTGCAGTCAGGCAGTTCTTGATGATGAGAATGTGCCACGGTAATAGGTCCCAAGCCTGCCATAAAATATTGAGGAGTGATAGAGCTTTTTTATATGAGACTGTGCAGGAGATGTCGAAGTCGACGGCATCTTTATACTTGTAGGTAGGCAGTAGAAGAGAGTTACCATTATCGCAAAGCTCATGTCCGAGGACTAGTAAACCATTAGCATCAGGTCCGTTGAGGTCTTCGGTGGTTAGATACATACCGTAGCTTGCTAAGTGGGCCTTCACTTTTTCAATGTCTTCAGGCTGGCCACCAAGGTATAGGAAGTCGTCCATGTAGCTCACAAGTAGTCCAGGGCAAGTATCGAGTCGTTCTAGTTCCCCGATGGCATGCGCAATGATGATCTCGAGGACTTGAGGATTAGTAGAATTACCATCACTCATGTAGGTGTAGGTCCAGTTTTTTCCCTTGTAGTTGATCTGACTGAGGAGTTGGACATTTGAACCGAGCTTGATGGATCTATAGGCATCCTTGATATCCATAGAATGAGCAGTAGCAGATGACCTGTACTTGTTGATGATGCGAGGTATCTTGGATTGGCAGTCATTGATTGGGAACTTCTTGTCCGCCTTTTTGAGCAAGTCATTAGTCCCTATTGTAGGCTGTATAGGTCTAGCCCGCTTGCGACCAGCACGCGGATAC
>NW_003216737.1:74386-76306 GCF_000006405.1 Perkinsus marinus ATCC 50983
GTAGTGTAGTTGTTGATATCACCAATACCAGTAGGTTGTAGTTTGCCTTCATTGATCAGGGCGTCGATGCGCTGTTCTGCTTGTTGACGCTCGTCAGTACTAGCTTTGATGAGGAAATAGTGAGTAGAAGGGACCGGTTTCGGCTGATTGTCTAGAGCTAGCCGCAGTAGTTGGTCACTGTAGTCAACGAAATACTCTTTGTTACCATCCTTATTAGCAAGGATACCAATAGTACACCATTCATTGTTGTAGATGGTCTCGAGTAGTTGGTAGTCTTCGGGTGGTTTGGGGAATGTAGGTGGTGTGTCGCCTAGTGAATCGACGTCGTAGGAGATAGCGTCGTCCGAGTTTTGTTTAGAGGCCTTGCCTTTGAGAGCGGCGATATGATGGCCTTCGATAGAGTCATCTGATGATGCCGTTGATGAAGTAGGCGTAGATAGATCAGATGTAGTGGAGGTCGTGCAGTCGAATGTTGACCGGTTGGGACCTTGAGGAGGAGTAGTTGTTGGGCAAATATATAGCTCTGACAATTATGAACCGATTGGGCTCGTAGTGGATGTCGGAGACGTGATGCCTGATGACCGATATTTATCCAATGAATGAGAGCTACAAAGAAATTTTGAAGCTTAAACCAATGAACCATTGATGTTGATGAGCAAACCGTCGGCGTTGATCGAAAGGGTCTCCATACCGAGGAGTCCATCAGAGTGAAGTAGTAGTCCGTCGTTGATGATAGACGGCGAGCATGTGAATGTTGAGACTTGACGGTTTCCATCGCAGATGGGAAAGTTGACCTTGAGCTGGTAGAGTGAACTCATAGATCGAGTTGTAGTTGCAGTATCAAAAGAGAGCTTACAAGGAATGAGTTGGCCGTCAGGATAGTGCTGTAGTAAGGCCGTCACAAGTCGCCAAGATATAATAGATCTTGTACAGCCAGTGTCAGCAACGATGAAGAAGTTATTGTCGGCACAGAAAGTAGACCTTAAGACCATGTCAGAACCAGGAGGCAGGTGATAGTCATCTTTTTGGTGTTGTAGTAAACGGGCTACGTCACTATGCTTGTACTTGCAATCATCAGCATAGCGGCACTGCCTGCGAGCTGTCCAGGCCAAGCATATCCCTTGCTCTCGACAGAGTTTGAGAGTCTCGGGGTCTTCAAGCCTAGGCAGCTTGGGATTAGGAGCCTTAGTTGGGGTAGCAGTTGATACCGGAGGTGCCTTGTTTGAATTAGTATTGCTGATCTAGTGCTTAGGATTGCAGCGGATATGGCTACGTAGGGCTTGCGTAAGCTGTTGGACATCATCGATGGCCGTGTAGTTCTCGTCTGCAGTCTTCCTCAGAGTGGGATGGAGGCCTTCACGATAGTGTAGGTTGACTTGACTGGGTTGTAGATGGAGGCCAACACTCGCACACATGGCAACAGCAGATTCCATACGGTCGAGGTAATCGTAAATGTTGATGTCACCATTGTCCATCTTGACGTCAGAGAAGTATCTCATGACTTCCGCATGTGAATTCGACAGAGAGTACTTATGTTGAAGGTAGCCAAGTGCTTGTGATAGTGTCAGAACATAGTCGTTCAAGTAGAGAGTGGGGTCCATAGTAGTTTCCAAGTGGATCTGTAAGTTCCTCTTGACCGACTGGCTAAGACAATTGGATAGGTAGATGTACGATAATCGAGGGCCCAGCGCTGTTTGTTTTGCTTCACAGCGGATAAGACTCAGGAAGTAGTTGATACTCCTGTTATCAGAGTTTCCCTTGTACTGTTTGTTGTCGGGGCACTTGATATGGGAAACAGCATTGATGGCCTTCGTTGTATCAAGCGCCTTCTCTTTATCATAGTTGTGGGATAGATCACACCAATACGCCACGTTGGTGATGTCGTTGATAGAAGGGTGTTGTTGACCTTGCATGAGAGGG